>NC_142539.1:7620357-7780000 GCF_056151865.1 Erythranthe guttata | reverse complement strand
ACAGCTTATACTCCTTGATAAATCAATAATATATTTATATTTGCACATGATATGCATGGAGTGGGTTGATGGGTATTATTTCAGATTGGTCAATGTCTTTATAATTTCCCATGTTTAGTGTTAGTATGATCTTTGTCAAGTTTAATCTGCAAATAAAAAGTTTGTCTTCTTCCTTTCACTGTATTATTCTATATTGATTCAGTGGCTTATTTGTATTGACGTGTTTTAATTACTTGGTTGATGTTAAAATATTGGGAAGAATATTTATTACTCAGCGTATATTCATTTACTTAATTAAATGTGAAAACTGTATCATGAAAGTATTAATCAATGTTGAGAAAATAATAACATATTGGATAAGACAGGAGTTGAATGGAAATTGAGCTTTAATAATTTATTGTAAATAGATATCTTATATATATAAGAAATATATTTTGAACTAAAACCTAGACGAAGAAGGAGGAGGAGGAGAGGAGAGGAGAGGAGAGGGATGAGAAGGAGAAGAAGACGAAAGAGGAGGAGAAGAAGAAGAAGAAGAAAAAGGAGCATAAAAAAGAGGATGAGGAAAAGGAGAAGTAGAACGAGAACGAGAAGGAGAAGACGAAGAAAGAAGAGGAGGAAGAGGAGGAGAAGGAGGAGGAGGAGGAGGAGGAGGAGAATGAGGAGAAAGTAGATTGAGAAAAATGAAGAAAAAGAAGAAGAGATAAATAGAAGAAGAGGAAGAAGAAGAAGAAGAAGAAGAAGAATAAGAAGAAGAAGAAGAAGAAGAAGAAGAAGAAGAAGAAGAAGAAGAAGAAGAAGAAAAAGATGAAGAAGAATACGGAGAAGAAGAACATGAAGATGAGGAAGAGGAAGAAGGAAAGAAGAAGAACAATGAGGAATAAGAGGAGATATGAAGACGCATAAGAGGAAGACGAAGACGAGGATGAAGACGAAGAGGAGGAGCAAGAAGAGGAGGACGAAAAGGAGGATATTGAAGACGAGGATGACGAAGACGAGGAAGAGAAAGATGATGAAGAGGAAGAAACAGAAGATGGAGAAGAAGAAAAAGATGAGGAAGAAGAGGAGGAGAAGAAGAAGCAAGAAAAAACATGAAGAATAAGCGGGAACAAGAAGAAACAGAAGAAAAATAAAAAGAAGAAGAAGAAGATGAAGAAGAAGAAAAAGAAGGAGGAAAAGGATAAGGATGAGGATGAGAAGAAGAAGAGGATGAGGAAGAAGAAGAAACATGAGTGGGAGAGAGGGTTTGTGAAGAAGAAACAGAGGGGTGTGAGAGGTTTAATTTGTGTGTGTTATATTAAAGAAAGAAAAATGAGATTTTTATGTTTGTGTGATATTGATTTTCATTAAAGGTATTGATATGAACCACGCCAACCATGTGACGAGACCCGATAACAATACTTCGGTTATCAATTCCTGGACCGTCCAAAAGAAGGAATCAAAAGGGGGTGGAACCGCGGCCCGTTGTCTATAAAGAGACAAGAACCTTGGTATGTGAAGACGCCACAATCAATTGTGGAAGATTGATTGATAAGTCGGGTGAACGTACGGAATCCTCCGATATGTTCGAAGATTTCTTAAAGAACTAGAGAGAATAATCTCACAATTTAATTAATGATCAAAAGCTGTTTTTCACAATGAATAAGAAGGCATATATATAACCCCCAAAACATAGTCTTCAAGAAAGGAAAATAAAACCCTAAATCTACTTAATAAAGGCTCTAAACAAGTGAGCCACGAAATTAAAGAGAGCCTTAGTAGAATAGGCTCGTAAACACACTAATATGAGCTGATTAGAGATGAACCACGGATTTAAGGTAGGGTGGGTTTTGGTCTTCATCCTCTTGCTCTTATTTGCCCAACTTGGACTGATCTTTAGCCCGGATGGTTCCCACACTTGTCCGGTGACTCCGCCACTTGAATATGCATAATCCACCCTTGTTTATCACCATTGAATGAAGCTTTCTTAGTTAAGACATTTTGGATCAATGCAACAAGCTTCTCCTTGAATTTCTTAGCTCGGCTCCTCGTTACTGGTCCGGTTGGACTTGGATAGGATCATCTTGCCAACTGTTGGTTAGACCTCCATCATTCCCCTCCTCTTGAAAAGGATTTTTCCTCAAATCATCACCTACATCAAAATAACTCAAATCAGCAACATTGAAGGTGGTACTAACATTATAGTCACCTGGCAAGTCCAGCTTATACGCATTATCATTCACTCGCTCGAGAACTTGAAAAGGACCATCTCCTCTCGGCAGCAACTTAGAACGCCGTTGTACTGGAAATCGTTCTTTTCTCATGTGCAGCCAAACCCAATCTCCAGGTTCAAAAACCAACTTGCGATGTCCCTTGTTCGCTTGATTTGCATATTGTTCTGTTCTCCTCTCCATATTGAGCCTTGGTTTTTCATGAATCTGCTTCACAAGTTCAGCCTTTTTCATTCCATCCAAGTTAAAATGCTCAGATAAAGGTAGTGGAGTTAAATACATTGGAGTTAAAGGATTAAAACCATAAACAATTTCAAACGGTGAAAACTTAGTAGCAGAATGAACAGCTCGATTATATGCAAATTCAACATGTGGTAAACACTCTTCCCATGTTTTAATATTTTTCTTGATAATAGCCCTCAACAAGGCAGAAAAAGTCCTATTTACTACTTCAGTTTGACCATCGGTTTGTGGGTGACAAGTAGTAGAAAATAATAATTTTGTTCCTAGCTTACACCACAAGGTCTTCCAAAAGTAACTCAAGAACTTAGCATCACGATCAGAAACAATTGTCATAGGCATGCCATGCAATCTAACAACTTCTTTAAGGAACAAATCAGCAACATGCGACGCATTATCAGTTTTGTGGCATGGTATAAAATGTGCCATTTTAGAAAATCTTTCAATGAAAACAAAGATCGAATCCCTACCATATTTTGACCTAAGCAAACCTAACACAAAATCCATAGAAATATCAATCCACGGTCCATTGGGAATAGGCAATGGTGTGTATTACTCGAGACTTAGCTTGACGACATGTAACACACCTACCACAAATTCTCTCAACATCTCTCTTCATGTGTGGCCAATAAAAGTGTTCTTTCAGCATGTGTAATGTCTTTTCGAACCCAAAATGACCCATAAGACCTCCCCCATGTGATTCAAGCACAAATAATTCACGTATAGAACACATAGGAATGCAAAGTTTATCTTCCCTAAACAAGAATCCCTCATGCCTATAGAACTTATCATATGCACCCTTTTCACATGCTTGATAAACAGTACCAAAATCAGCATCTTGAATGTACAACTCCTTAATTTGTTTAAAACCAAGTAATTTAACATTAAGAGTAGACATTAAGGTGTACCTTCGAGACAATGCATCAGCCACAATGTTCTCTTTACCTTGCTTGTATTTGATGACATAAGGAAATGTCTCAATGAATTCCATCCATCGGGCATGCCTCTTGTTCAGCTTGTGTTGTCCCTTCAAGTGCTTCAACGATTCATGATCCGTGTGAATCACAAACTCCTTAGGCCAAAGATAATGCTGTCATGTCTCTAAAGCTCGAACCAAGGCATAGAGCTCCTTATCATAAGCCGGGTAGTTTAAGGCTGCCCCACTCAACTTCTCACTAAAATATGCAATCGGTCGTCCCTCTTGCATCAAAACAGCGACTATGCCTACTCAAGAAGCATCGCACTCGATCTCGAATGTTTTCGCGAAATTTGGTAGAGCAAGTAAATGAGCTTTGGTTAACTTCTCCTTAATTAATTGAAAAGCTTTCTCTTGCTCGTCCCCCCACTTGAACACCACATTCTTCCTTATCACCTCGATCATTGGTGCTGCAATAGTGCTAAAATCCTTCACGAACCTCTTATAGAAACCAGCAAGGCCATGAAAACTTCGAACATTCGCTACACTCGTCGGACTTGGCCATTCTTGGATAGCTCGAACCTTTTCTTCATCAACCTAAATACCTTGTGCACTCACAACAAAACCAAGAAAGACAAGCTTATCCGTGCAAAATGTACATTTCTGCAAATTAGCATACAACTTCTCTTCCCTAAGCGCATTTAAAACGGATTCCAAATGCACAACATGATCATCCAAATTTTTGATATAGATAAGAATGTAATCAAAGTAAACTACAACAAATTTACCAATGAAAGATCGCAAAACATGGTTCATTAATCGCATGAAAGTACTAGGAGCATTAGTTAACCCAAACGGCATAACTAACCACTCATATAAACCATACTTTGTTTTAAAAGCAGTTTCCATTCATCACCCTCTCTCATTCTTATTTGATGATACCCACTTTTCAAATCAATTTTTGAAAACACACAAGCACCATGCAATTTCTCTAACATATCATCTAAGCGTGGAATAGGATGACGATACTTTACCGTTATATTGTTGATTGCTCGACAATCGACACACATTCTCCACTTTCCATCCGCCTTAGGCACCAAAAGTACCGGAACAGCACACAGACTCATGCTCTCCCTTACGTGCCCTCTTTCCATCAACTCCGTGACCTGCATTTGTATCTCCTTAGTCTCCCCGGGATTGCTTCGGTAAGCTGGTTGGTTTGGAATAGAAGCTTCTGGCACAAAGTCAATTTGATGTTCAATGCCTCGAATTGGTCGCAACCTCGGTGGCAGCTCCTCTGGGAATACATCATCAAAGTCCTGCAAAAGAGAAACAACAGAACTAGGCAAAGAAGAGTTAACATTGTTAGTGTTCAAAAAGGCCTCCTTGTACATAAGTACAATCATCGGCTGATTCGAACGCATAGCTCTCTTCACATTACTCGCCCTCGCATATAAACTTGTTTTTCCCTCTTATTTTCTCTCATTGGTCGGACTTACTTTTTTATTTTCTCTCTTTTTTTCTCAGCCTCACTCTCTCTTTCTTTTGTACTCTCACTCATTTTCTTTTGATCACTCTCTTTTTGTAGCCTGACTTGATCCTCATGGACCTGCTGCGGTGTTAAAGGAACTAGAGTGATTGTTATTTGGTTGAACGTAAATGAGTACTTGTTGGTGAATCCATCATGCTTGGCCCGTCGATCAGATTGCCACGGTCGACCAAGTAACAAGTGTCTAGCTTGCATCGGAACAACATCACACAGTACCTCATCTTCATACTTTCCAATGCGAAATGATACTAACACTTGCTTGTTCACCCTCAATTCTCCACTATCGTTAAGCTATTGCAGCTTATATGGTTGTGGATGTTTGGTTGTAGGCAACCCTAACTTCTCCACCATCATAGTGCTAGCAACATTGGTGCAACTCCATCTATCAATGATCACACTACATACCTTGTCTCGAACATGACATCTAGTGTAGAAGATGTTTTCTCGCTGTGCTTCTTCATCTCCCTTTGCTTGCACGTTTAGAGCTCTCCTTGCAACAAAAAATTCACCATGTGCTGCATATTCTTCTTCTCCATCATCCTCTTGTGGTAGTGTGGAATCCTCCTCTTCTTCGGTCTCAACCCCACCATCATCACGCAGCAGCATAACTCTCTTGTTTGGACATTGGTTTGCTTTGTGACCCTTGCCATGGCATTTAAAACACTCTATATCACAATTCCGAGTTGTATTAGAATCGATTTTACCTTGGACTGCATGCTTGGTAGTGTTTTGCTTTGGCTCGAATTTGGGTTTAGTCATAGCTGGCTTCTCATCTCTGCTAACAACATTATGCCTCCAAGATGAACTCGAACTAGGGGCTGATCGTGGATTGTTACCCCGCCGCTTGAACTGATTCTCAATCTTGATGGCCATGTGTACCATGTCCTCCATCTCAACATAGCGTTGCAACTCCACTACGTTAGCAATCTCTCTATTCAGCCCTGCCAAGAACCTTGCCATAGTAGCCTCCCGATCCTCCTCAATATTTACTCGGATCATTGAAATTTCCATCTCCATAAAGTACTCCTCAACACTTCGATTTCCTTGCTTCAAATTCTGTAGCTTTTGATACAACTCTCGGAAGTAGTAGCATGGCACGAACCGCTTTCTCATTAGGGTTTTCATCTCGTCCCAAGTTGCCACTGGATTCTCCCTATTTCTCCTCCTATTCAGCACCAATTGATCCCACCAAATGATGGCATAATCGGAGAATTCAATCGCTGTCAACTTCACCTTCTTCTGCCCTAGCCTCTCTAGGTGGATCTTGTCCACTCCTTTGCACGTTAGGAATGGTTTGGGGAAACTCTTGCCGTGAGTTTCCATTTGATCCATCCGCTCATGAATCTGCTCCATCTCTTCCCTCGCGAATCTCTTCATCTCACTCATCAACGCCTCCATCATAAACTTTGGATCAACCTCCCTATGTGTGTCTTCCAAATTTGTTTGATTGTTAGACATGATTCCTGCAAAACAATGTTAGAAACAAAATATGGACCTCACACACTCCCTTACGTGTTTCACTCAATAAATGGATATCGCTCAAGTTCACTCGTGTTTGCACACAATCAATTTTGGCTTTTACCCTCTTATGAACTCACCACTCTTGCCTTTTTCCTCTCAAATTCTCAATAGCCCCAATCAAACTCACCAAACAAATATCAGAATTTTCAGGAACAGTTCACCACGAGTTATCAGGAATTGATATAGAAGATGAACGATGAACTTGAATCGAAATAGAATATGAGCAGAATTTAATGACCTTTGGATAGTCACGAGTAATTTATTTTGTTTGAATTTCGAAATTAATATTATAGGAAACAGAAGAGTGTAGGAAGGAAGTTGATGTGGAGTAGAAGAGAAGATATTCAAGGATCCCGAGGATAGAAAACAAAATATACCCTTCCTAACTTAAAATGCAGTATTCGGATCCTTTCCAACTACTTATAATACCAACAAGGAATTATTCCTTTCAAATAATTTCGATTTTTGCTTCTTTTTCTTTTTTTTTCGGATTTTTTTTTCAGATTTTTTTTTTTTTTTGACAATAGACTCAAGACGAACAAGATACTGGACAAATTTAATGACTCAAGAACAGATTTAATGACGGAAACAAAACAAAAGAAGAAAAAATGACACTAGAAGGAAGAAAGATATGGAATACGGAAAGAAACGAAACAAAAACAACAAAAGACTCAAAGGATAGACGAAACCTTCTTGGAAGATGGCTCTGATTACTAAATGATATGAACCACGCCAACCATGTGACGAGACCCGATAACAATACTTCGGTTATCAACTCCTGGACTGTCCAAAAGAATGAATCAAAAGGGGGTGGAACCGCGACCCGTTGTCTATAAAGAGACAAGAACCTTGGTATGTGAAGACGCCACAATCAATTGTGGAAGATTAATTGATAAGTCGGGTGAACGTACGGAATCCTCCGATATGTTCGAAGAGTTCTTAAAGAACTAGAGAGAATAATCTCACAATTTAATTAATGATCAAAAGTTGTTTTTCACAATGAATAAGAAGGCATATATATATATATATCCCCCAAAACATAGTCTTCAAGAAAGGAAAATAAAACCCTAAATCTACTTAATAAAGGCTCTAAACAAGTGAGCCACGAAATTAAAGAGAGCCTTAATAGAATAGGCCCATAAACACACTAATATGAGCTGATTAGAGATGAACCCACGGATTTAAGGTAAGGTGGGCTTTGGTCTTCATCCTGCTTGCTCTTATTTGCTCAACTTGGACTGATCTTTAGCCCGGATGGTTCCCACACTTGTCCGGTGACTCCGCCACTTGAATATGCATAACCACCCTTGTTTATCACCATTGAATGAAGCTTTCTTAGTTAAGACATTTTGGATCAATGCAGCAAGCTTCTCCTTGAATTGCTTAGCTCGGCTCCTCGTTACTGGTCCGGTTGGGACTTGGATAGGATCATCTTGCCAACTGTTGGTTAGACCTCCATTAGGTATAGATGTCATTTCTATTTATTATTTATGCGGCATTGAAATGAGAAACAATTGATATTTGAAATTGCCGCTCTCTTTGTTAAATTTTATATTATTTATTATTTAATATATATTTTATATATTGACAATCGGTGTGTGTACGTGGTATATATATATATATATATATATATATATATATATATATATATACACGGATTGTAGAATGAAAAATATATGCTGCAATAAAATAAAGTAATAGTAATGTAATTTTAAATTTCACAGATATATTTCAATATTATTTAATAGTTTTTTTTATTACAATTTGTACTATCATTTATTCAAACAATTACTTTTTTTTCATTTTGTTGAATGTGATCCCGTGCAACGCATGGACATGATTACTGGTATATAATTACTAATTCAATTTTCTAATTATGTTTTCCTATTTTTTCTAATGACACTCATGCGTGCGTGTGCATGTTCCAACCAAAATCTCATTTTAATGTCTTGCATAATAATTATGAACTCAATATTCGAAATCAATTTTTTAACTAACTTTTATTATTTCATCTTTTCTCCAGAATATTGTACATATCTTATTTCTTAATCTCTTGCGTTTAATTTTTATATTTTATTATTGAATTCTATGTCAATTTCCAAATTTTTTGACTGCTGGAGCATATTTAACACTTTAACAGATTGTATGAGATACATTTGACATCTTTTGTTTAGGTGGTTGTTAACATAATCTAATCAAACCTAGGTTTTTCTTTTCTTCCAAATGCTGGCCTATTTAATTTCACGTTCATTGTTTTTTTTCTTCTCAATTTCGTTTGTGATTTTGTTAACGATTTTTTGGAAAGCTTTTTTTTTTTCTCTCTACTTTATTAACAGGGTAATTGGCATTTTGCACCCTTCAAATACACACATTTGGCACATTGCACCCTTAAATTGTAAATTTGGCACTTTGCACCCTTCAATTAGCATTTGATTGGCAAAATGCACCCTCAATATCTTTCCGACATCGAGAAATACATTTTTATCAATTTCCGGCATGCTTTCCTTTGTTTTTTTTTTTTTTTTTTCTCAATCGCCAATCTCATATTCTCCATTTCAGTTATGGACTTATGGGCAATATTATTTTTTCTTCTTCTTTTGCATTCAAGAACTTCTTTGACCACTCTTTCTTCTATCTTCTTGTGATTTTTATTCCAATTTATTGCACTGAAGCATGAAGCGCACCTGTATCCAAGAATTTATATCAAGTAAAAAAAATAACAAGTTTTTTTCTATCAAGAATTTCAGGTGGGAAGTTTTTTTTATTTTCCTCATACCTAATACATGTTTTCCCCTCATGTTCTTTATCTTCATCCCCTTTTTATATCTTCCTATGTCACCACCATCACTACCACCACCACCTCTGCCGTTGGGGCGGCTCCACCCTTCAAGTCCGGCACCTTGTCGACTCCCAAGACGAAGACAATGATTGTAACAGGTAGTCATGGACCAAGCTAGATTTTGTGTTGACCCTCAAAAAGAAGAAAAATAAATGGCAGAATAGTGATTATTCAGATTCTTGCAACATTATTTGAAGAGAAGTAAATTTGGGGAGTTGTGGAGAAATCAAGATTTTTTTTTTTTTTATGGACTTCAATAAAAAATTACTTTTTTCTTCACAAATAAAGTCCTGGAGCCACATGAACTGAATTGTTTGCCTATAATTGGATGGAGTGTTGTGATTCACTGTTGAAAACCTTCATTTCCATTCAAATAGTTTTTCCGGCGAAATTTTAAGGCAAAAACATATGCAGGGTGCATTTTGCCAAGTAAATGCTAATTGGAGGGTGTAAAGTGCCAAATTTGTAATTTAAGGGTGCAATGTGCCAATTGAGTTTATTTCAAGGGTGCAAAGTGCCAATTACCCTTATTAACACTAAAAATCTTCAAGAATTCCAATTTAACATCATAACTTCCACGCCGATCTGCAAACATACCGTTTGGGCCTCTTTAACGTTGTTTGTTTATGTACGCCATCGCTATGAATGCCGCATCCACTTTCTCATGCAAGGTTTTAATACCATATTATTTGTGTGTTGTCTAGAGGATAATACCATAAGTTTGCAATGAGGAAATTAAAAGGTACCAATTTTACCTCTATTTTTTTGTGTTCGATTATGGCAAACTCTGTGAATTTTGTTTAATAATTGGAGTTCATTCTTATTTGATATAGTCTTGCTTATGTCAATGTACAAAGGACATGCCATAAATTTACTTGGACGAAGTGAAAAAAAGTATTGGTTGCACCTTTATTATTTCTATACAATCTATGGGGAGTTCTACAAATTTTGGTTAATAATTTGAGTAATAGACTCGCTTAAGGGTTTTTTTTTTTTTTTTTTTTTTTTTTTTGGAGGAAGAATGAACTTTTATTCATGCAATATTCGTCAAATTTAACGGAAGATCTACGCTATCAAGACAATCTGAGAAAGACAATTTAGCAATAGCGTGGGCTAACATATTACCCGCGCTTAACATAACTGAAAAGAAGTTGCAAGATATAAACAATCCTCAACAAGAGCACCAAAGGATGATGACTCGCAATCTTCAGTGCGAAGTGCCTCGATAACTTGGAGATAATCTCCATCGATGATGATAGAAGACCACTCCATTTCCTTTGGCAAATATACCGCTAGAAGTGCCGCACCGGCTTCCCCTTCCGTCGGTTGCAAACAAATAGGAAATTCTCATGCTTTCCAGCCAAGGCATTTGCCGTCCCAACCTCGAGCCACAACGGGAATAGAGTATCTTTTCTCAGCCCGATTAAAGCCCGCATCAAAAGAGCTACTCAGAATTATATATGAGATTGAAGTACCTCAAAAGACTACTACCATTATACTTATAATTGTAGTGACTTCCATACTTCATACAGCACGAGAATGTTGGGGAAGAAGGGTGGTTTAATTGTGTATAATCGCTTCAATTTTCTTTTTTTGGTAGTTTAACTTCGTCTTTTATTTTTTTCGTAATCTGCTTAACACACTACTTCATTTAAATTTTGGAATTTCTTAAACATGCTTATATAACGACTTCTTTATAATTTTTGAGTTGTCATCGTAGCATCTATTTTCTTAAAGCACCGTCCATTCCATGATCGTTTATTTGTTATCATGGTATCTTCGTGAGCATCAATAAAAAAATCTTCATCGCCTAATTATATGTTGATCTTGGGTTGGATTTAAATAAATTGACGAGATTATCGACGGGATTTGGAGTAAATTGAATTTTTTTCCTTTAAATTTCGTGTTTCGCACGGGTTATAATAATAATAATAATAATAATAATAATAATAATAATAATAATAATAATAATAATAATAATAATAATAGTTACATTGACGAATATTACAGATTAAATGACCATAAATCATACTCTTTTTTTTAGATGAATCATACTCTTTTAATACTTAATTTTTTTTTTCTTTATTGTTTAAAAAAAATTGGTCTATTTACTATTAATTTTTATTTTATTTTAGCATGTAAACCATATAATTTTTGTAGTTTGGTTATAGATTTTGCAATATATATTTTTTGTTAAGAATACTATGCAATGTCTTATGGATTTGTGTATATCGTTATTATATAAAGTATGGTCCGCAGTTTACGAAATATAAGTTTATTTTAATTTGTATTTACATTTGAATTTCTGTTTACTTAGTATTTGAACTTCATTTTAAGTTTGTTTGTTATTTCTCTTGTATTTATTTGCGTATTAAAAATGAAGTAATTAATTTTTTTAGTGATTTCACGTAAATTTACACGAAATGCATGCGTGTATTTCACGTAAATTTACACGAAATAAAACAAAATTCTGTAAAAAAAAAAAAACGCATTTCGTGTTGCATTGCACGAAATGGAGTGTTTCAAAATCGAAGTAGGTTTCATCCTTCTTGATAATTATTGTGTTCTAAATGATACTATTAGACAAATTTGACGATTTGGAAAGTTTTAAAATTCGAAGGTTGAAAGAATTTGGAAAAATGCTAAAGGGTGTCTTGACAAAATGAATTATTTCGCACTGTAATCGAAAAAAAAATACACTATGAATAGTAAGTCCCCATTATAATTTGGGTATGACCAATACAAAAATATTTGAAATAGTCCAATGGACTGAAATGGGTCCAAGCTCGAACAATGTGGGGGCTTAAAGCAAAAAAACGGTCGCCAGATCTAAAAATTAAAATATTTCCACATAAAGTTGGATTCAAAATTCTCCCCCCTCTTCCCCTCTCCAACGGCTACCCCATTCTCTCTCTCTCTACTGTCCAATTCTTCTGTTTCTCTCTCTAAAAACTCAACAATCGTAGATTCGTTCAACATATTTCCATCTCCGAAATGAAGAACTTCTTGACGCCTAGAAATCATACGTTGAGAGAAAATCCTGACGCCGTCACAGCTTCCCCGAACCCTAAATCGAAGCCGACCACGCCGAATCAAAGCAACCGGAAGCTCAAATCAAGCAAAGAGAATGCACCACCGGCGCCGGCGTCAGATCCGAACATTCCGATGTCCTCTCCTGCCGCCAAGATGAAGAGCCCACTCCCTCCTCGCCCCCCGCTCAAGAGGAAGCTCAGTGTTGAGTCTGTCGCGTCCGATAATTGTGCGCCCCCCTCCAATTCATTAGATTCCGGTGTGAAGGTGAGTTTCTTTCAAAAATCAGTAGATTCCGCTCAATCTCGTTCGCTACTTGTCATTTTTTTCTTATCCCTGATTTTTCATTTATTATGTTGGCCATTATTACTGTACTTCGTATCCTGAAGTGAACATGGTTTTCAGCACAATTTGTGACTAAGTTTTCCTGTTAGGTTGGGATGTGAAGGTGAGTTTCTTTAAAAAAAACAGTAGATTCCGCTCAATCTGTTTCGACACTTGTCCATTTTTCTTATCTCTGATTTTTCATTTACTATGCTGGGCATTATTATTTTACTGAAGAAATTTCCACCATTTGAGCATATGTCGTTTTTATTTTTGTAAGCTTATAATGTATGTTGTAACTACATAAATTAGGTGGTAGTTCGTGTGAGACCACCAAGCAAGGAGGAAGAAGATGGAGATGTAGTTCAGAAAATTACAGAAGATTCTTTAACAATATCAGGGCAAACATTTACTTTTGACTCAATTGCTGATATTCATTCCAAGCAGGCAAGATTGACCTCCTATTGATCAATTTTGATGCCTCGCCACACACTAGTTACATCGCGTTTATTGTAAACATTTTGATGAAACTTCGTTTTGGATATATGTGTTTGTTTCAGATTGAAATATTCGAGCTCGTTGGTGCACCACTTGTTGAAAATTGTCTTGCTGGGTTTAATAGTTCTGTCTTTGCGTATGGTCAGGTATACTTATTTCCACAAATTTATTTTATTTCAGTGCATCAGTAAAATCCCTTTTTATCGCAATATGTACAGAAGTGTCTCAAACACATGAATGGTTTATTGAAATGTGCATTATTTAATTAATCAGACTGGAAGTGGAAAGACATACACGGTATGGGGGGCATCCAACTCCTTGTTGGAAGATGATCAGCAAGGTTTAGCACCACGTGTATTTCGAAGGCTCTTTGAACGGATTAATGAGGTAGATTTTCAGTTATTTTACTTATCCAAAATAAATGTATATTATGTATCATTCTTATAATTTAGTTACCATGAGATAAACATTTTTTATATCTTCTCCATGCAGGAGCAAATCAAGCATGCTGACAGACAACTTGTATATATGTGCCGCTGCTCGTTTCTCGAGGTTGGTTACTACTATCTGTTACATGCTCTGATCCTCACCAAATTTCTATTACCTAATCATCTTTGGTAATCTATATATTCACCTTGAGCATCATACTTACAGATCTATAACGAACAAATAACCGATCTATTGGATCCAAGTCAAAAGAATCTCCAGGTAAAGCAATAACATTTACTTCATAAACAATTTGCTCGGCGTCTGATTTTATCGCATATATAAGTCTCTTTTTGTTGCGTCTCTCATTCCAGATTAGAGAAGATGTCAAAACTGGTGTTTATGTTGAAAATTTGAGAGAAGAGTCTGTGTCCTCCATGAAGGATGTCTCGCAACTACTGATAAAGGTTTGTTATGATTCTAGCTTAGTCATCAATGTTGTTGTGAGTTTCACTTTTACATCCTGAGAATATAAGTCATGATACAGTCGGAAGCCAGCATTTGGTTGACTTCTACTCTTGTAAACCTTTCAGGGAACTAATTTTGGTGATCAACTTTGTTAACAAAAGCTGGCATGTGATTAACATTTCTTTTTCAGGAGATATTACACACTAATAGAACATATATTTTAGGTCCTTTTTAGTTTGGGAGGAAATTGAAGAAAAACTTCGAATGGATGTGTATTTTGCAGAGCTTCGTGTTTTTTGTTCCACGAAGCGAGTTGCAGGGTAGAATTTGAAAATTGGCTTAATTTTCTTTATCCAATTTATAAAAATTATTATTTTTGTAATTATATAATCTTCATTTTAACTGTATTCGAAGAGATAAAAAACGTAAAAGTGATGTTGGAAAGTTGAAAAGTGAGATAGTTCAAGATTTTAATTTCTTATGGGGGAGTAAAACACAAGCATTGATGAAAAAGAAGGCTATATTTCAGATTTTAAAGTTCTATACCTTACTATCAGAATGCTAGTAGACAATTCCCTTCAATTCACAGATGACAAGTGCTGTCAAATTTGTTATATATATATATATATATATATATATATATATATATATATATATATATATATATATATATATATATATGTATATATATATATACATATGTATATATATATATGTACATATATATATATATATATGTACATATATATATATATATATGTAGATATATATATATATATATATATATATATATAATTTTAAAATATCTTGCAGATAATCATGCATAAATCATCTTATGACTCAGATAATTAGTGTGCCATTTTCATGAATACTTGCTGTGCCATATTCTTAAACAAATGAATATTAATCGATTGTAACTTATGCTTGCTTCGAATTGGAACCATTTCAGAAGTTTAACCGAGTTGTGTTGTTCTTTATTAGAGTTTCCCTGTCATCCCTGAGAATCATTTGGTAATATCTCGCTTCTGTCTTTTACACTTATCATATCTGTAATTTTGCAGGGGTTATCAAACCGGAGAACCGGCGCCACATGTGTAAATGCTGAAAGTTCTCGTTCCCACAGTGTTTTCACATGCGTGGTCGAATCACGCGGCAAGGTAATGCACTCTCTAAATTTAGATTTTTCGCTCTTTTATTAGACAACTATGTAGTATGGGTGTCTACCTCATAGTTGATGAACGAAGCATGAGTTTTTTGTGAGCCCATCTCCCATCTCTTATTTTATGTAGTCTGCTTGAGTGTCAAAAAAAATATCTCATATTTTCTTTAAACTCATTTGTTATCTCACAATCTTCTGCTAAATAACATATGAAAATCTTTTCTATTACAGAGTGTGGCTGATGGTTTAAACCGCTTGAAAATGAGTAGAATTAATTTTGTTGACCTTGCTGGATCTGAGAGGCAAAAGCAAACAGGTGCAGCTGGAGAACGCTTGAAGGAAGCAGGGAATATTAACCGTTCTCTTTCACAGCTGGGGTATGGTTTCTGATATTGGTTAAATTGTCATTGCAAGATAAAAAAGAAAATGATTAAATAAGATTAAGACAGTTTTCACTCCGACAAGCAGTTCATTTTTGGTTATTAATTTCGGTGGTTTTTCTATAAATGCGTATAGGTATCCAATTATTACTTCTGCGTACAGTGTCAGTGAGTTCATGAGAATTTATAGGGTTGCTGAGAGTGATGGTACATGAGGAAGTTATATTTACCAATTCGTTTTAGGATAGTTGGACTAGACTAAGGTTCTGCTTTCTGTAATTGCTATAAACTGGAGGATTTAATTTGACCGGATTCAGTAGGATTTATGGATATAATTTATTGGAGAATAAACATACTTTTCAAGGTCTCCCGTCTCTATCCAATGGCTGCTCCATGTTTCTATAATATCAATGGTGTCAGTAATCTACTTTAAATTCATGCCAACTTTTTAAAAACCACATAATAAGTTTCTCCTTTTAATGTTCCCCGACTTTCATGCGATTAGGTTTGCCAAAGCAAGCAGAAAAAAAGCAAGAAGTATGATCATTGCAAATCTGATTATGTACAGAAAATATTGTTTAATTGGAATATGCAACTTGAAATTTCACGTGTTCACCATTAAGCAATTAGATTCCTTTGTACTGGCTTAGATGCAGTAATGGATTACATTTTGTTGAGTTATATAATGTAGCTGATACATGGAGAGCGGATATTGAAAATGACCGGCCATTTGACATATGGTCTTTCTTTTACGATAACCCGCAGATGCTACAATTCGGATATGTAATTTATCTGGTAATTGTCAATCAGGATGCTGATGGAATTGCAAAAGTTGTTACCTGTGGATGCCCACTTCTTTTGTGAAAATCTCAGACCTGTGACCTACATAACCATTATGCATGTAGCAACAAAGTATTGAGCTGTCTAAGATTGAGGTTGTCTTTTTGATGTCATATTATATGTTCTGTTTTGGCAAAGCATTGATAGGAGTAATAACTTCTAGTAGTACTGTTGTTAAGGCTAAGCTGCATAACGGTGGAGTATGCTAACACCTGGATCCATTTTATTCTTGCTTAGTAGCACTTTTAAGTTGTGAGTCGCTGTGTGGCCATAATCACATGATTATCATCTCTTTAAATATTATACAACAACTATCTGGTGTTTGATTTATTTCATTTCCATGTATTTGAGACTTGGATGAGTGTAAGTTGAGATAATTGTATTCATATCTTTGATTAATTGGGTTCTCTTTGAGATGTGCAGGAACTTGATAAATATTCTGGCAGAAGTTTCCCAGACAGGAAAACAAAGGCACATTCCATACAGAGATTCAAAGTTAACATTTTTGCTACAAGAATCTCTAGGAGGGAATGCCAAGTTGGCGATGATATGTGCCATTTCTCCATCTCAAAGGTGATAATACTATCAATAAGTTGAATAGATTAGGTCACATAATTTGAACTAGTGGAGTCCCCACTCTACTGCTCGGATCACGAGCTACAATAAGAAGCTCTATAATATCTTAATTTGCTTATTCCATTCTGCATTAAAAATCAAATTAGGAAGAATATCATAGATGGTTGTGTTGTCTGGTGAGGAACAATAGAGTAGTTAGTCAATGAAGGTAGGTGGTGGAGCCATTAGAGTGGCGATAGATGATGAAAACTGAAAACAAATCGAAGGTAGTGAATGTTCTGATGGTTGAAAAATGATAAGATGGTTTGTTGTTTATGGTAAACTTGAAAAAAACTGAAAAAAAAAAGAAATAAAAAAGAAAGTAACTGAGGAGAAGAACAAGAAATGTTTGGACTAAAATAGAGCTATGGAGGCTCAATCAAACTCTTTGTCCACTGGTATGAAGCTCTGGCAGCAATTTAATTGAATTGGATAATATGATATATGACTAACTTATACCAGTTCTGCTTTCTAAACAATTTTAACATGATCCTGGTCCTGTGCTAAAACAATTCTAAACAATTTTAACATGATCTTGCATTCGAATACATGTATAACTTTTATTTGAAATTATAATTTTCAGCTGTAAGAGTGAGAGTCTCAGTACTCTAAGATTCGCTCAACGAGCTAAAGCAATAAAGAACAAAGCAGTCATTAACGAGGAAATGCAAGAAGATGTAAGTGTCTTGAGAGATGTGATTCGGCAACTGAGGGATGAACTACACCGGATGAAGGCCAATAATGATCAAACAGGTCCTAGTGGAGCATATGCAACTGGATGGAGTGCACGAAGAAGTTTGAATCTTCTTAGATTTAGCCTCAACCGCCCCATGATGTTACCCCATGTTGAGGATGATAGTGATGAAGAAATGGAGATAGTGGATACAGATGATGCAATAATGCCTGTAATCCATGAAGAAACAGGTGTGTGTACAGATGTTAATATGGAAGACGAAGCATTTGAAACAGTTGACAAGGATAAGACAGAATTATCTTCTGAAATGCAACTTTCTTCAGATGTAGAGATCACACCTGATAAGTCCACACGTTGCATCGAAGATGCTACAGCTTCTGATCTCAGTCTTGTTCCTATTGACTTGCCACCTGTACTAAAGTCACCAGCTCCTAGTGTTTCGCCAAGATTAAACAGTAGCAGGAAAAGTCTTAGGACCTCGTCAACATCAACTGCTTCTCAGAGTTTTCCCACTCAGAGTAACTTGAAGGATGAAAATGCATCCATTTCGAAACCTTCTAATAGCATCTGTATGAATTCTCTCTCTAATCGTAAATCCTGTTTCGCATCGACCAAACATTTGGCTGCTAGCCTTCACCGTGGTCTTGAAATTATCGAGAGTCAACGTGCCAATCCTGCTCTGAGACGGTCATCGTTTAGATTCTCTTGCTTGGCAGCTGATCTTAAGGCAGTTATACCAGTTGTCAAAGTTAATATGGGTGTTCAAACCATTTCTCTCGATGAAGAAGAATCTCTATGTAGTAAATGCAAGACTAAGAACTTCCAGCAAGAACCTGTAACCGGTGATGATGTCCAAAATATGCAGTTAGTACCTGTTAATGGATCACCATCACATGACAAATGCACGAAGCAAGTTCCAAAGGTATGTCACCTGGTTTTAGGTGGAATTTTTACATCGTTTTCCTTTATCAATTCTTATCATGTTCTGTCAATCATCTTTCAGGCTGTAGAAAAGGTCTTGGCTGGAGCTATTCGGAGAGAGATGGCATTAGAAGAGATGTGTGCCAAACAAAATTGGGAGATAACACAGCTTAATCGTTTGGTAAGTCTGCCAAGTAGTAAAACAACGTAATAACTGCGTTGCAACTGAATTTGATATATTTACCTTTGCGACAATTGATACAGGTCCAGCAATACAAACACGAGAGAGAGTGTAACTCCATAATTGGTCAAACTCGTGAAGATAAAATTATTCGTCTCGAAAGCCTCATGGATGGAGTATTACCTACTGAGGAGTTCATGGAGGAGGAACTCTTGTCACTAACTCATGAACATAAGGTATCACACACACACACACACACACACACACACACACACACACACACACACACACACACACACACACACTTATAAATGTCAACTGGATTATCGAAACAGTTTTGTTAATTCATCGAGATGTTATATCTTATTTGCAGATTCTTAGGGAACAATATGATAACCATCCTGATGTTTTGAGAACAAAAATTGAATTAAAAAGAGTTCAAGATGAACTGGAAAGATATCAAAATTTCTTTGACTTGGGTGAGAGAGAAGTTCTGTTGGAAGAAGTACAAGACTTAAGAACTCAGCTGCAACTTTATGTGGATTCGTCAACTAAGATGTTGAAAAGACAAACCCCTCTCCTAGAAATTTCTTCTCCTCAAGATCCAAGTGTGGCTCCCGCTTTATCCACTGCTTGCGATATAACTGAGAGTGTTGAGGAGAGATTTCAACAGGAGAGAAACCAGTGGACTGAAACAGAGAGCAAATGGATTTCCCTTGTGGAAGAACTCAGAATGGAACTCGAATCCAACCGATCAGTTGCTCAGAGACAAAAGCAAGAGCTGGATATTGAAAAGAAGTGTTGTGACGAACTTAAAGAAGCAATGCAGATGGCAATGGAAGGCCATGCAAGAATGCTTGAACAATATGCCGAGCTTGAAGAGAAGCACATTCATATGCTCGCTAGGCAAAGGAAAATTCATGACGGAATTGATGATGTCAAGAAAGCAGCAGCAAAGGCAGGAGTAAGAGGTGCAGAATCTAAATTCATTAATGCTCTTGCTGCAGAAATTTCGGCGCTTAAAGTGGAACGAGAAAAGGAGAGACGGTACTTGAGAGATGAAAATAAAGCGCTTCAAGCCCAACTGAGGGATACTGCTGAAGCTGTTCAGGCGGCTGGGGAATTACTTGTGCGACTTAAAGAAGCAGAAGAAGCCATAGCTGCTGCTGAGGTAAGCTCAAACTTGATTATGTATTGCCTTGTTCATGTTTTATGTTTCGTTATCTGATGAATTTTGATACTCTGGTGCTAAGTTCTATCTGTGTATCACATTTTCTCGATCTTACAAGCTAATCATCCGTAATGCTTAACCTGGCATGAAACCAAGGGATGTAGAATCACCTCCCGCCCCCACTTTCCTCTTTCTACTCAAATTAATGAACTTGGCATGCAAAATATATTGACCGTACTGATTTCTTTAGGAAATGCATTTATTCACAAGTAGTCAAAGCTCGTGCAATTTATACTTCCTAGAAATTGAAAGCTTTGATTATCTCAGTTGATTATGTGCTCATTATTACGTTGATCTCTAATATTAGAAGGTAGAACTGGTATGGTTAAGTGGAGAACTTTAAATAGACTTTAGAGGTGTCATACGCTAAGGGCAGAAATTCCACACATCGGATATATTTTGTGGTTTCGAATTGATGTGGGAACTCGTAATGTTTTGTTTCAAGATTCCAGAAAAGGAAGTTGGTTTCTCAAGAAACTTCATGACTTAAAGGCAAAAGGAAGTTAAACAAAAGGCCTCTGTTACCTGTTAGAGTGGCCTGTTAGAGTGGCCTGTTAGAAGTGGCCTGTTAGAAGTGGCCTGTTAGAAGTGACCTGTTAGAAGTGGCTTGTCATCTGGAATTGCAAATGAAAGAGTTAAGATGGCGAAAAATTGTCTCAGAATTTGTCATATACTTTTGTTAGGTGTGACCACTCTCTATTTCGAACTAAACGTGTCATTTAAAAAAAAAAAAAAAACTTGCATAGGATCACTAAAGCCATTAAAAAAGTGCATGTTGGGCATGTTATACTCGTATTTGATATTCAATCAGTTTCTACTTCTAGCACTGTTTTGTTATATTTCTAACAAAATTTTGATGATCTTGATTTCTGAATGTCGCATTGATGTGTTCTGCGAAACTTATGTCAATAAACCTATTTTTCTTGTTGTTCTAATCAATTTTTTATTGGATATTAATTAAAAAAAAAACGTAAAAGTAAGAAACTGATGGTTGATTTGATAAAAACGCAGAAACGAGCAATAGTGGCAGAGGTGGAGACTGAAAATGCGTACAAAGAGATGGAAAAACTGAATAAGTTGCTTGTAGCCTCTCACATGCGTAAAGAGGACGAATATGGTGGTGGTGAGGGTGAGGGGACAGGTGGCGGCGATCAACAATGGCGAGAGGAATTTGCGCCATCTTACGATGGTGTTGAAGAAGAAGAGCCTTCTTCATGGTTCTCTGGTTACGACCGTTGCAACATTTAATAATAAATAAATAAATAAAAACACACTTGTTAGATATTGTTGTGACATTATATGTATGTGTGGACCATTGTTGTATGTTGTAATACAGTTTCTCATGTATGCAAAAAAGAAAATCTAGTTCTCTTTTACAAAGGGTCTTTCTTATGTTGTTGTTTCCTTGTACTGAAATCCATGTTGCATAACATAACAAATCTGATTTCTTTCATATTGTCAAGAAATTGTATTATGATATTGAAAAGCAATAATAATGTATGTTTGTGTATGTATAATGTATGTATAGATGTGGATAAGGGTGGGGACCGAATGAAAGATAAATATGGTGAGAGACAAATGGGACATATGTTGAGAGATATGCAAAAATCGAAGATGATGATATGATAGTGATTATTTATTTGTTTGGTTTTGGTGTCAAGAGGATAGGGGGCATTTTTCAAGTGGCTCACACCAAAAGACAAGTCCACAACTTGAGTTTAACTTTCCTGTGTCAAACTCTCTCTCTCTCTCTCTCTCTATTATATTATATGTATGTATATATCATTTCAGACCATAAAACAGCTAGCTTGTGCCGTTGTCTTCTCCTGACATCTCTCTCTCTCTCTCTCTCTCTCTCTCTCTCTCTCTCTCTCTGTGTCCTTGTGGACCAGAAAAGCATATTATTTTAGATTTAAAGAAGAGAAGATAGAACAGAAGAGAAGAGAAGTAATTAAGTAGGAGTCCATCCCCAGCCATTCAACAAATATCCATTTTTCCGTTATTCTCGGAATAGTAGAAAACAAGTAGCCTTTTTATGGGTCCGAAAGTGACTTTGATTCAATCTAAACAACCATTTTCATTGGTTCACAACTTCTTTTACTCTATCTCTAACATGTTCTTTACCTAAAAACTACACTCGATTTTTCTTTGGTTTATTGAATTATACATTTTATATATAACTTTGGACTTTGAGATAGAAATGCTATCTATACATATTGATTTTATTTTAAGAATGAGTCCACAATGGTTTGCCTCAAGTTGTAACTGACACTAATCCTGCCTTTTTTGTTTGACGGTTTATTTTGGAATTCCTAAACGATACCAATATGAAGAAGGAAAAAAATTCAATAACATTGTACTGTTTTATTCAAAATCAACAATATTATTAAATAATTGATATAGAGAGTAAATAAATGGTATATTCATTTTGTTATTATCAAATTATGTTAATATACGACCGAATGGAATTATATTATTATCAAATGGCACTTTACAAATAAGTACATCAAGGGGTATTTATTCATAAAAAAATATAGATAATAATTTTTTTTACAAAAAAGCCCACACATGGTCCAGAGTTTCGTAAAAGACTAAAATAGCCCCTTATACTTTAATATGCTCAAATTTCATCATTTAATTTGATATAACCTCAATTTGACCCCAAACTTCACAAATTATTCAATTTTGACCCAAAACACATATTTATGGACAATTTCGTCCGTCACCGCCGGTCTCCGGCATTGACTTTTTTTTTTTTTTTTTTTCTCACCACCAGTCTCCGACGTTGACTTTTTTTCTTCTTTAACCTCCCCCGTTTAAACAACTATATTACTGTTAAACACAGTAAAATTAATTATACTGCAGTTTAACACAGTAATATTGTTATATTAATCTCTAGCACAGTAACATTAACACAACAAAACTCATTATTATTGTGTAGTAGAGTCATATTAATATGTTGAACGTTTAACAAAGGTAAACATAATAAAAAACCAAAAGAATTAATATTACTGTGATTGATAGTAATATTACTATAACAACAGTAATATTACCGTCAACCACAATAATATTATTGTGTTTACAGTAATATTACAATAATAGACAATAATATTATTACGTTACTTTGTGAATAACTCAAACAAAACAAAAAAACCCTAAAAATAATAATATTGATGTGGTTGACAGTAATATTACTATAACAACAGTAATATTACCGTCAACCACAGTAATATTATTGTGTTTACAGTAATATTACATTAATAGACAATAATATTATTACGTTACTCCGTGAATAACTCAAACAAAACAAAAAAATCCAAAAAAATAATAATATTAATGTGGCTGACGGTAATATTATTGTGTTTACAGTTATTTTACTGTCAACAACAGTAATATAATTACGTTGACTTGTCAACAAATCGACCAAAATTAAAAAAAAAATAACAAAAAGTAAATAATAATATTGTCATTGACTCTAATTGTATTGTCAATGGCAGTACAATTACGTTAATGTACTGTCAGTGACATCATAATTACGTTAATTTATTGTCAGTGACAGTATAATTACCGTTAATGACAACACAATTGCGGTCAACGTTTAGTGGCGGGCGTAAGGAAAAAAAAATACTAAAAAAAGTCAACGCCGGAATCTGGCAGCGGATAAAAAAAAAATCAACACCGGAGACTGGCTGTCAACGCCGGAATCCGGCGGCGGAAAAAACATACCAGAAAAAAAAAGGAAAATTGAAAAGTTAACGCCGGAAACCGGCGGCAAAAAAATATTTTTTCAAAAAAAAAGTTTTTGAAAAAAAAAAGTCAAAATTGAATTTTTGTGGTCAAAATTGATTAAATTGGGGTTACAATTAAAAATTGAGTGTAAAGGGTTGTGCGTAATTTTGTCATATACATGAATTTTTCCTTTATTTATAATAAATATTAAATGGATGGGCTTATTGGTGAAAGATATATAGCCCCTAAACCTAGAATAGCAAAGATGAATTTTTTTAGAAGAGAATAATAAAGATTGTTGGTTAGGGACTTATGCACAAAAACCCTTTATCAAATTAGTATTGTGTAAATGTCCAATTCAAAATGGATGTTGAATTAATTTTCCATTATATACATTATTTTTTATATTAGTTCTCTTCTATACCTATAAATAATTTAGGGACAAATTTTGAATGCGAAATGTACATAAACAAAGTGAAAACTATATATTTTTCTCTAATCTTTATTTTTGCACAAATTACCATTATTTTAGGAAGATTCTGTTAGATGTTAACGGAATATTGAGGGAAGGATCGCATTGAAACAATTTTAGTGAGATGAAGGATGATATTGATGCATTTTTAACATGATCGATTAAAGTGAGACAAAATGTATATTTGAGGGGCTATGTCCTTCATTTTGGCATTTTCCTCCTATTTTTGTGCAATAGTTTGCTTTTGTTTTTGTTTTTCTTCCCTTGCTCTAGGGGACATTAGATGCTCCTTGATATGATCCTAGCTAAATTCAACACGAAGAATTGGAAGACAAGGAAGAGGAAAATTCGTTCGACAAGTCGAATTTCATACATCCCGAAAGTCCCGTATAATTCTGGCAGAGTACACTATTTAGCTTATTAATCTCTCATCTGAAGTCCAATTAAGGTGATTCAAATTGCTACGGAAAGCCAACTTAAAGATCTAAAACTTTGATGTTTTGATCCGAGAGCAATTTGGGGGAAGAAGTCAGAAATCTAGCTTAAAGTTAACACACGTGCACTGCCAAGTGTCTACTCGAGTTATGAAGAATGTTTGTGTGGTCGACTTGATGTTTGGTGTTTGTATTTTATTATATTACGTTTTTTATATTAAGATTTAATATATTTCTATTATTTTAGAGTTATTTATGGCTAGAATTTTCTTATTTATTAGTTTCCTTACTATAGTTTAGGTAAGAGTCATTTTCCTTGTGAAAAATGAGTCTTTTTAGATCTTATAAATAGGCTACCAATTTGGCTTGTTTTAATGGACGAATTTTGATGATTAAATGGAGTTTATTCTCTTTGGTTCTTTAAGAACTGTTCGAACATTTCGGTGGATTCCGTTTGTTCAACCCGACTTATTAATCGATCTTTCGCAATCGATTGTGGCGTCTTCGCATACCAAGGTTCTTGCCTCTTTATAGGCAATGGGTCAAGGTTCCACCCCATTGAATGCTTTTTTGGACGGTCCAGGATTTGAAATTCGAAGTATTGATATCGGGTCTCGTCACATGGTTGGCGTGATTCGTATCATTTGGTATCAGAGCCATCTTCCTAAGAAGGTTTCGCCTCTCCTTTATCTTTATTTTTGAGTCAGTCTTTTTTTTTTCGTGTCTTTGTTTTGTTTTTCATTTCGTGTCTATTATTATTGAGTCTTCTAGTCCTTCGTTGTTTATTTAGAGTCTATACAAAAAAAAAGACTGACTAAAAAATAAAGATAAAGGATAGGCGAAACCTTCTTAGGAAGATGGCTCTGATACCAAATGATACGAACCACGCCAAGCACAAGGCTATCCACATTTCAAATGAGATCAAGTCAGCTTTAAGAGACTTCAATTACAAAGATATCAATCATTAAATGCTCTAATTGATACAATCACATTATTTGGAGTCTTTCTAAGATCCAAGTTTCCACAATTGAAGATACACACATTTTGTGGAGTTTGGAGGCCTCTTGATTGGTGCATTTCAGCTTTGGAAGATTAAGACAATGATTTAAAAGGCTTTCCTAATTTAATTTCAATAAATGTTAATTAAATTGGCTGATTTGTGGCTGATTTGATTATTTGAATAATGATTCCATCATCTTAGTTTATTTCCATAGATTAGAGTAGTTGAACCCTATATAAAGGGATCAACTTGTATAAATAAAGATAGACAACAATGTATTGAATTCTTTTGATTAAGAGTGTCTTTTCGGTTCTTCAAGAACCATTATTTTTAAATGAACTTATCGGAGTTGTTCTCCGTGGCGTTCGCCCCTGACTTATCAATCAATCTTCCGCAACTGATTGTGGCGTCTTCGCATACCAAGGTTCTTGCCTCTTTATAGGCAATGGGTCAAGGTTCCACCCCACTGAATCCTTCTTTGGAAGGTCCAAGTTTTGAAATCCGAAGTATTGATACCGGGTCTCGTCACGATGTTGGCGTGGTTCGTATCATTTGGTATCAGAGCATCTTCCTGAGAAGGTTTCGCCTATCCTTTATCTTTATTTTTGAGTCAGTCTTTTTTTTCTTTTCGCGTCTTCATTTTGTTTTTCATTTCGTGTCTATTGTTATTGAGTCTTCTAGTCCTTCGTTTTGTTTATTTAGAGTCCATAAAAAAGAATTTAAAATTTATTTTTGGTTTGACGTTGCTTAGAGTCTAAGTTATGTTTTGTCTAGAGTCCGTTAAAAAAAATCAGAAAAAAAAGAAAAGAAAGAAAGAATGAGTATATGATATGATCCTAACTAAATCCAACACGAAGAATTGGAAGACAAGAAAGAGGGAAATTCGTTGGACAAGCCGAATTTCCTGCATCCCGAAGGTATAATTCTGGCAGAGTACACTATTTGGCTTATTACACTCTCATCTGAAGTCCAATTAAGGTGATTCGAATTGCTACGGAAAGCCAAATTAAAGATCTAAAACTTTGATGTTTTGATCCGAGAGCGATTTGGTGTGGAAGAGGTCAGAAATCTAGCTTGAAGTTAACACACGTGCACAGCCAAGTGTCTACTCGAGTTATGAAGAGTGTTCGTGTGGTCGACTTGATGTTTGGAGTTTGTATTTTATTAAATTCTATTTTTATATTAGGAATTAATATATTTCTATTATTTTAGTGTTATTTATGGCTATGATTTTCTTATTTATTAGTTTCCTTATTATAGTTTAGGTAAGAGTCATTTTCCTTGTGAAAAATGAGTCTTTTTAGATGTTATAAATAGGTTGCCAATTTGGCTTATTTTAATGGACGAATTTTGATGATTAAATTTAGTTTATTCTCTATGGTTCTTTAAGAACTTTTCGAACATATCGGTGGATTCCGTTTGTTCACCCCGACTTATCAATCGATCTTCCGCAATCGATTGTGGCGTCTTCACATACCAAGGTTCTTGCCTCTTTATAGCCAACGGGTCGCGGTTCCACCTTTGATTCCTTCTTTAGGACGGTCCAGG
The DNA here is from genome assembly GCF_056151865.1 of Erythranthe guttata. Lineage (NCBI taxonomy): Eukaryota > Viridiplantae > Streptophyta > Magnoliopsida > Lamiales > Phrymaceae > Erythranthe > Erythranthe guttata. The sequence goes on along the minus strand of NC_142539.1, from coordinate 7,752,775 downwards.
ATTTGATATCCGAAGTATTGATATCGGGTTGGTGTGGTTTGTATCAAAGATCGATTGGTAAGTCGGAGTGAACAAACGGAATCCACCGAAATGTTAGAGCAGTTCTTAAAGAACCAAAGAGAATAAACTCCATTTAATCATCAAAATTAGTCCATTAAAACAAGCCAAATTGGCAGCCTATTTATAAGATCTAAAAAGACTCATTTTTCATAAGGAAAATGACTCTTACCTAAACTATAATAAGGAAACTAATAAATAAAAAAATCCTAGCCCTAAATAACTCTAAAATAATAGAAATATATTAAATCCTAATATAAAAAACGTAATATAATAAAATACAAACTCCAAACATCAAGTCGACCACACGAACATTCTTCATAACTCGAGTAGACACTTGGCTGTGCACGTGTGTTAACTTAAAGCTAGATTTCTGACCTCTTCCACACCAAATCGCTCTCTGATCGAAACATCAAAGTTTTAGATCTTTAAGTTGGCTTTCCGTAGCAATTTGAATCACATTAATTGGATTTCAAATGAGAGATTAATAAGCCACATAGTGTACTCTGCCAGAATTATACGGGACTTTCGGGATGCATGAAATTCGACTTGTCCAACGAATTTTCCTCTTCCTTGTCTTCCAATTCTTCGTGTTGGATTTAGTTAGGATCATATCACTCCTTCTCAGAACACGATTTTTTGTTATTTGGTAAAAGTTCTTTTTGAGAATTAGTTAGAGAGCTTAGACGAAGTATTACACAGAGAACTTAGTTACATAGCATAGTAAAAGCTTAGTTACAGAGTTGTTATGTTCAGTGGTCATCTACCATGAAATACTTACCTATTTGCAATCATCTCTCTCCCAAATTATGTTGTTAAACAAAGTGACCAACAAAATACGTACATATGATGTCCTAAACGACATTATGCGTGAACATGATTAAATGTGCTTGTGGCGGTGTGTGAGCGCGTGCATCATTCTGTGTGGTATGAGTGTGCGCGTGTGTATAACTATGTATGGAAGAGTTTCGGTAATGGCAGCGGGGGGAGTGAAAGTGGGGAGTGAGAGTAGAACAAATCTTAAGAGTTGCAGCAAAGATAAATGGAGTGATGGAGAAAAAGACATGGATAAATGATTTTTAGCAAATTACCACTTATTTCGAAAGGATGTCTTTAACCACCACTCTTATACCCTTGACGGTTGTTTTATTTAAAAAGAAAACAACAAAAATGCCTTGTAATGTGTAAATGTTGCACTTTAACAATTTATTGGCTTTTGTTGGAACTTTTGTTACAACATAATTTCTAATTCTTGTAACCGCAAAACAATTCTAAGTGAAGTCGATATTGTTACACGGTGTGGAGATGGAGACTGCTAATAATAATCAATGCATGGAAACTAGATTTGAATTTTGATGATATGGTTGGTAAGCAAAATGATCATATTTTATTTATATGATAGTGGTGGTGACTATCTTCCCCTCAACCCCCCACCCCCACCCCCACCCCCCACTACCCCACCCTCAATCAAATATCATACCAAACTATGGTTAAAGCAAATGCTTCTTAAGTTGAAAGAAAGAGACATAAAGTGATTGTAGGAAGAGTGACAGCCTGTTTAAATGGACCATTTTCATATTAAACCCACAACTAACAAACATATTACATCAATCTATTCTTCTTTACCCTTTTTTGTTCCTTAATAATTATCTTCCGAGTAAATCTTGGCCAAAATTCTTTACATTTTTTTTTGATTCATTACCTTTTTGTGCTCAAAATGCACAATTCTTGGAGAAAATTAGAGAAGAATTTTCTTCTTATTGCACAATTAGATGTTTTAAAATTCATAAATTTGCAATTTCATTTGGACCAAGTTTCTCAATGTATCTTTTGATTAACTTTTCCTAAATTTATCATCTAACTACCCGTATTTCTCCTTCTCAATTGAGTCAACTAATTTGAATTATGTAGGACCTCAGACGCTACCAGTGGTCATAAAACCAATTGGTGGTATAGGAAATACACAAACTCTGGCCTTATAGTGCATTCAACACACTCAAGCACCACGCCGTTTGATTGTGGGCCGATCATACCCGGACCTTCCTCACGTGCACAATTACTGCCACATCCAGGCTAAAAGATCAAGTTAACTAGATTGAGGTGAATATTTAAATCACTTAGACTTAGTGACAAAACTTTTTTTTTTTTGGCCAAAAAGATTTTATTATTCCATTACGATAAAAAGTGAGATGGAGCCTCGTTTAAATCTTGTGGACCTACACAAGGAAAAAGAGTGCCCCTACAATGGTAATAAAAAATCAGAAGCTACCATATCGAAGCTATTCCAAGAAAGCCCCAAAGCAGGGTCAAAATGACATACTCTAAAGCTAGAAATTTTAAAGTTACAAATATGCCCCTGGTGGAGGTAAAAGTGTAACTCCGCTGACTCATCCAACAAACTCCCAAAGCCAACTCCTGAAATTGCATATTAACCCCCAACTTAGTGACAAAACTAAGTCAACTTATTTAACTCAAACGAATCAAAGATTAACAAGGCGCTTAAATCAACGCTTGAAATATCTCATTTGAAAAGATGAAAAAAATTTACAAATAAAAATGCGATAAATTTTAAAGTGTATACATATGTCTACCTCAAATAGTAAAACATCTTAGGGACTTTTCTGAAATTTTCCCTAATTCTTAATCACATGACTTAGTTTTATGGATTTATAATTGATAGCAAGTTTGCAACCTATTCTGCAAACCATATTGATTTCATTTTTTAGAATTTTATGATTTATATAGTTAAATAATTTCTACCATATTTCATATATATCTCAAATACACTTTGATTGGAGAATATAGAAAGAGAGCACTCTAACCAAAATAATTAATCAGATTGTTTTATTCCTATACATTTTCTCTATTTGTCAAATTTATATTACACTAAGGTGGTGTTTGCAAAAGCTTTTGGAAATAAATTATGAGTTTTTTTCTGCATATAATCTGTTTTTAAGTGTTTGCAAAATAAGTTTTTGCGTTTACTTCTATTAAAATAAGTTGTTTTAAGCTATAATTTTAAAGGGGCTCTTTGAGGAAACCCCCTCATTACTTTTTTTAATGGAGAGATGTCAAAATATTTCAGTCCATTTGAGAAAAGCCCACATTCAATTTGAGCCATTATGTTTTCCAACTTTGCCCCGCCCGCCACATCATCACTGGGTCATGCTCTCAACGATTTTTTTTTCTCCCCTTCTTTTTTGTATCAGTTTCCTTAATCGACTATGAAGCAAGTCGATTAGCCTTAATCGACTATGCTTCATAATCGATTAAGGAAAATCTTAATTTTTAATTTTTTTTTTCGTTTTTAATTTTTTTTTTCTATATCAGGTATATTAATCGACTATGATGAAGCATAGTCGATTAAGAATCTGCTACTAAACATAACAAATCACAATTGCGAAAAAATGCAAAATCAACTATATTTTACAAAAACAAAAAATATACAAATATTATAAATGATTTATACAATTGGAATCAATAAACAAAAAATTCAAAAAAAAAATAAAAAAAATTGTAGTCGATCAACCTTAATCGACTACCAGAGCATAGTCGTTTAGCTTAATCGACTATGAACATGTACATAGTCGATTAAGGTTTCAACCTGCGCGAAATTCTCTAGAGGCGCCGTCATCCGCCCGATCCACCAAAAAACCCTAAATCTGCCTCCCATCGTCACCACACCGCCGCCACAACACACCATCCAAATAGGTTAAAAGTTATTTCTAAAAATAAGACGTAACAACTTATCAGATCTAAGAACAACTTATCAAATGTAAGAGTTTCAGTACAAGAAAATCTACCTATAGCTACCAAATTCCTAGCGACAATAAGAGAATGATCGCTTAGTATATTCATTTAACCACCAATCGTAATTTGGTTACAAAAGTTAAGTTATCGACCAACCGATATTTGGCGGCTATAAATGGACACTATATCATAGCAAGCCCCAGAAAATAGTACAAAGACCATAGTTAAAGTCTTTAGCGACAATATGATCACTATAAATAATTATTATGACCAATTTAATATTAAAATATTATAAGTTTTTAAGATATCTTTAACCACAACTAATTGGTTGTTGTCGTATATTCATAGCAACCATCTTTTACGTGGTTGCTAAATTTTTTTTATAACAACCACTTTTTACATAATTGCTAAAAATAACAACCACCTTTTACGTGGTTGCTAAAAAATACTTATAACAACCACTTTTTACATAGTTGCTAAAAATAGCAACCACTTTTTACATGCTTGCTAAAAAATTATAGCAACCACATTTTACATGGTTTCTAAAAGAATATTTATTGCGACCATTTTTTTTACACAGTTGCTAACAAATTACTTACATAAAAAATAATATAATTCATATTAAAGGGCAAAAAATAGCATATAAATTACTTGATCTTTTCAATAATTAAATGACCCAAAAATGGCATCTTTGTTTTATGTATTAATTTTAGAGAGATCCATATTTTTCTTAATGAATTAAACTATAGAGGCTTATTTTTTTATGTATCAAATTTATTATATATGCTAAGCTCTATTGCTAATAATGCATGCAATTATTATCATCTTATAAATTTATTTTGAAAATAGATATATCCTTCAACCATGATAAAAACATATTTAGTTATAAATAATATTCCATTATTTATTGAATATATGAGATAATCTTATAAAAAGTGTACGAAGTATTGTTTTTAGACTTCGCAATATCTGAGCTTCAAAATCTTAAAATTTTGTTAATTAACAATTCCAACTATAGCTTGCAAATATTAAAATTCCTCCATTTTTTTTGTTATAGTATCATTATTTGTTTCAAATTTGTTATTTTACATTGAAATAATACCTCTAAATTAGTTTCTCCATTCTTTTGTAATATTTTATATAGAATGATAATTTTCATTAATTTTCTTCAATTATTTTTTATAATAAATTTTATGTTGGTAAATATATATTTTATATTAACTTACATATATACCTCGAAAAAGACTTGGGGGTGCTGCCCCCAACCCCCATTTAATTTACGAGCACCATTTACAATTTGCTCAAGGCCTTAAACTACCTGGACGGCCCTGGATATTAGCAATAATAAACTTTTGTTATAGTCATAGGCCGAAAAGCTCGCCTTTTAATTTTAATTTTTTTTTTAATGTAACTCACTCTAGGTTAATACTACAACCCTTGGACAATGTTAATACTATAACGACCATAAATCTTCATATTAGCGAGTAGATATTTGTCGGTGATGATTACATCTTCAGTGACAATTATTAAATGATCACAAATATATGCTTTTAGTGACCAACTAAATAATTCGTCACTAGGTACTTTTAGTAGCTAAACTGTCGTGGTCATTTTTATTTGGTCACTATATATTTTAAATACTATTTTTTACGTTTAGCGACCACACCTTAGGGTCGCTAAAATCAGTGGTGTATCTAGTAGTGGGCAAGGGTGTGCAGCTGCACACCCTTGGTTTTCAGAAATTTTTTTTTTTTTATATAGATGATATATAGCATTAACTGTGAAAATTTTAATTGGTTTGGTAGTTCAAGTGGCAAGGTGTGTTCACTACACATTTTAAGGTGCAAGGTCCGATTCCCAATCTGCTAGATGGTTCTTTAGTTTTTTTTTTTTCTTTTTTTTTCTTTCTAATTTCCAAGAAATGCATATTTTTTTTGTACCCTATAACTCTAATTTCTTTAATATTTTCATCAAATTTTCCTAAAATTTGCAAATAATTTTTTTTTTAATTTTAAATTTTTACATATTTGTATTGTTTTGAGCTTATACTATTAAAAAAAAATTCGGGGGCGCCGCCCCCGAACCCCCGAATTTTTTCGTCCATCATATTTAATAAATATTATTTAATTTTTTTTTTATTATACTCACTTTCGAACACCCTTAACAGAAATTCTGGATTCGCCACTGGCTAAAATTAAATTTTATTGGAGAATTATCAACTATTTAGAATAAGTTTAGCCAAACAAACCCAAAATGTAGCACATAAAAGAATATATCCTACATAAACCAATATAAATATATATGGATGTATTATGCATATAAGTGATGATGATATAGCTAATGTATTCATCCGATATAGTCTCAACTGTTAAGAATAAAGTTTTTGTAGAACCAGTTATTTGAGAACCCATTCTTATAATGCAGCCAACTTATTTTTTAGATATAAAAAAACAACCTACCTCTCCACAAGGATATTATTATTTAACTTGACTATGAATTTTCTTATCAATACTTTCTAAGGTTAATCTCGTCACTTATGAGTTATGACTAGTTTATTGTAGTTGCCTCGACACAAATTTTTTTTATACATAAAAACTCACATCAATGATAAAAATACCCTTAACCTTTTGAGGATATTTAATTTTTAATTTAGTGTTAAATACACATTGCACCCCTGAAGTATAGCCTAAAGTAACATTTGTAACACTTACCGATCTAACACAATATAGTAGTGGTTAATAAAGCATAACACAACATGTCAGTTGATAAATTGGAGTTTCAGATTTTCAATTGGATGTGTTAAAGGGTTCGTAGTAATTGTGTCAAAAAAATTACTTGTGTCAATAAATTTATCAACTAATGATTTTTTGTGTAAAACCGAAAAAAGGGATGTAGTTATTCTAATTAAAATTAGTTGTCGATGACTTTTAGCACATCCCTCCTATATAAATTTAAATATGAATTTCAAATGGCAAATAGATACATGAGAAGGGTATTTAATTAAAAAGTGGTCATTCAACTTTTTGTCAGTCAAATAAATCCAGTTCATTTATATTATAAATAATGAACATTCTTTTATATATACTAAAATTATCTCAAATTTATTGTAATCCTAATTCAATTCCAATTTCATGATTTACATCCCAATTTTGTCTAATTAACCAATTTTGACCCTTATTCCAATTTTGACCGCCACCGCCGAAGACCGCCGATCAGCCCCCGTTGACCGCTTGTCTCTGGCATTGACTTTTTTTCTAAATTTTTTTTCCTATAGGTCAACCGTCGTTCTTTTTTTTTTCTTTCTTTTTTTCTTTTTTTGAAAATTTATTTTTTCTTAAAAAAGAAAATATTTTAATTAATATTACTGTCTTGGCCTGATAGATTACTGTCTCCGACAGTAATTTAACTATTGGAGACAGTAATTTGATATTATCGTCTTGGCCTGCAATTTTGCTGTCTTCGACCATAATATTATTATCTCCGACCATAATATTACTGTCTCATGCAATAGTATTACTGTTTGGGACAATAATATTAGTAATGGAAAAATTAGCCAGAACCCTCCTCCTCATCTAGGAAATGTAGTTAAGGACCCATCCCTTCCAAAAAATAATTAGAGGAAAATCTCCTTAGCTAATATTCCACCCAAATACTATTTTCATAATTCTAAATCCACCCTTAATTGTCCAATATACTCTTTCAAAACCCTAATTATTTTTTATGCCGTTTTTTTTCTCTTTCCTTCTCTTCCCACTCTCTTCTCTTTCTCTCGCTACAAGATCTGATTTGAGTGTTTGGTGGTGGTCCGGTGATGGAGTGATGGTAGAAGGCGGCGCCGAGGCGGCGCGGGCGGATGTTGACGACTAGGGCTTTGAGAGGAGACAGCCCAGGGCGACGGGGGCTGCAAAATACGCACTCAAGGTAGTTTTGCTTCATTCTACTTATTCGTTATGAATTTTTTTATCTAATTTTGCTGTATATTTTTTGGTATGGGTGGCTTTGTTTTGGTGGTTTTGAAGGTGGTGGTTCTGTTTTGATTGGTTGTTCGGGTTGTGATTTACTTTATTTGTATAAAAACCGTTAGAATATGGAAGCAGTGTGGTGATGGTGTGGTGTGGCGGCGAGGTGGTGACAATGAAAAGCAGATCAAGGGTTTTTTGGTGGATTGAGCGGAAGACAGCGCAGAAAGAGAAATTCGTGCAGGCTGGGTCCTTAGTAGACTACGTGTGATTTAATCAACTATGTTCAATAGTCGATTACGGTTAATCGACTCCAATTTAATTTTTTTTTTTGGATTTTTTGTTTATTGATGTTTTGATTCTAATTCTATAAATCAATTATATTGTTTGTATATTTTTTGTTTTTGTAAACTATAGTTGATTTTGCATTTTTTTGTAATTGTGATTTGTTATTTTTAGTAGTCAAATTTTTAATCGACTATGCTTCATAGGCGATTAATATACCTGATAGAGAAAAAAAATTAAAAAACGAAAAATAAAATTAAAAAAATAAAATAAAATAATAATAAGAAAATTAAAGAATTTCCTTAATTGCTATGTTTCCTTAATCGACTATGCTTCATAGTCGATTAATAAAACTGATTCGGACAAAAATCTAAAAAAAGAGAAGAAAAAATAACAGGCTGATGACCAGCGCGTGACGCGATGATGATGATGTGGGCGCGTGACACAATGATCATGTGGCGGGGGGGGGGCAAAATTTGAAAAAATGGTGGTTGAAAATGGGTGAGGGCTTTTCTCAAATGGAAGAAAATATTTTGAGCCAGTAATATTCTTAATATTATTGTTCGGGATAGTAATATTAGTGATATTATTGTTTGGGTATTCAATATTACTATCTTAGACAATATTTTTTTTGTTAACACAATGATTTAGAGAGAAAAAAAAAGTCAACGATGGTTAACTGGTCGGAAAAAAAAATTCAGAAAAAAAAAAGTTTTCAAAAAAAAAAAAAATTCAACGCCGTGGGGATGCTTAAAAAATTATTTAAAAAAAAATATGAAAATGGGTGTTAATGTGATATATTTGTTCAAATCCGAGGACAATGTGCAATATTGATGAAGTTAGAGCATAATGAATGAAGTTGGTGAAAAATAAATTATGAGAAGTACTTTAGACAAAAGACGTGGGGATGCGTTTATTTGCAAGACTGTTTTTGTCTGAACCCATGTGCATTTAAATCCCTTGTCATAGGCCTATTTGTCATTTGTCCATAGATCAACTCCAATGACAGTATTAAAATGGATTATCAAATATTAATTTAATGCTCGTTTTATTATTTTGATACTCATTTTATACAACCGCAAACATTAAATGAATCATCAAATTTAAATATACGGATGAATATATTTAAACTTGACACATGTCAATTTATAATAGGTTTGTTGGGGTAGTTAATATTTTGATACCTCTTTTTCCAGGATGCATTTTTGCATCTCCGAAAGTTAGAATATCAAAATAACTATTAATTTAATTCCCCATTGGAGATAAAAATATAAATTTTGGAGTATCAAAATAAAAGTTTTACCAGTTAATTCCCTATTTAATTCTCTAATTCACTTTAAAATATTATATTAAACTTTCAGTTCTTATTTTTATTAGATATTGTTTTTTTTTCTTTTAATTAGGCCATCTAGAACGGGGTCTTTAAAAATGGAGAGTGGAAGTTGAATGATATATGAAGGTTGATAACTACAAATAAATTTTAAGTGGTACGTACTGTTGCCAAAAAAATTTAGAGACAAGTATTATTTGGTTTCTACTGGGTGCAAAAATCTAAATGTATTTTTTACTTTTTTGGTTGATTTTTTTGATTTTGTTTTTCCAATCGATAGACGGCTTTGACGGCGTTGACTTTTTTTTTTTGAATTTTTTTTTACGGCCAGTCGTCGGGGTTGACAGTCGGTCTCCGACATTAACTTTTTTTTTCTCCATTTTTTTTTTAACAACCAACAAAATAATTTTACTGTCTACCGTCTAATGTAGTACAATTATTGTCCGAGACAGTAATATTGTAGATTGAGACAATAATATTACCGAAGCAGATAATAAAATTACTAGCTATTTGAGACACTAATGATGCATATAGTAAAATTACTGTTTGAGATAATAACATTGCAGGCTTATATAGTAATATTACTGTCTCAGACATTAAAATTATTGTTTGAGATAGTAAAATAACAGGCTTAGATGGTAATATTAATATTAACACAATACTATTACTGTTTGATACAATATTATTAATATTAACATAGTAATATTACTTAAAATAGTTAAAGAAAAAACAAATGTTTACAATAAAAATCAACGCTGGAGATCGGCGGTCAAAATAGAAGTCAAAATTGATTAATTGATGAAATTTAGGCTAAATAAAATTATAGTTTAAATCATAAAATTGAAGTTGAAGGTTGAAAAAGTTAGAAGTAATTTTGGTATATATAATTTTTTTCTTATTAGTAAATAATTTGAATAAGGTGAATATATCACCAAGATAAAAAGAAAAAAGAAAAAAAAAAAGAAGATATTTCTCTTTTAATAAAATGCCTTTTATCATGCATTTTCTTCCAATCCTCTCTTTAATTTATATACATTCATGAAAGGTAGCAACCAGCATGTAAACATGAAAAATAAAATAAGATTATACGATAATTAGAATAGGAAATTTCTTGTGTAATATAAAAAAAAAATTCCTGACAGGGTTTGATGGAAAAAAGGCTGTCTCTTGTATGCACTCCACTAATTTTTATGTTATTTTCAACTTATCCTCTCTCAGGATTCCTTGTCACTACTTTCCTTTGTGATTGATTCCTTAGCCAACTCACAACTTCACAATTATTGCCAACCTGGCTTTTACATTTCTTTAACTAAACACCTTTCATTCCCATTATATATTACTTACATTTCTCAAATGCAATTATTAAAAAAAAAAAAAAAAAAAAAAAAAAAAAAAAAAAAAAAGTCATTGTTTTGCTTGTTAAATGATAAACAGTAAATATTGCGAAATGTCAAAGTGTGACAATAGGATTCCAGCTCAATCCCATAGTTTATATCTCATTTTTAACACTTACATTTTGTCCCCACTAACAGCTGGTTACAATTATTTAATAACAATCTAATCTTGTCTCTCATTTATTGTGAAAATGTTTTTATTACAATATGAGCTGTGGGCCCCACTATCAAATTCTTCCTTTAATATCGCATTTTCTTTGTGTCCACTCATCATATAACATTGCAACCCCACTGTATAATATTCAAAAATGTCATAACTAAATAATTTGCGAGTTATTATTCGAGAGTTTAGATTTACCCAGTACACCTATATGATTAATTCACTGCGATTCCTTCATTACAAAATAAAATGTCATAACTCAATGGAAGAAATAAGAGATTTGCAATGAATTATTATTAGTGATAAATAATCTGAATATCCTCATCAGGTAATAATACAAAGAAAAAACTAACATCAACCCTTAAACATAACTTCTTTCTTTACCTTGCTTAGAAAGGAAAAATAAGAAAAATAAATAAAAAATTGTTACAATTGACTTTTCAGAGTCTTTTCCACCATAGGGGCAATTAGTTCTTGATTTCATCAGAGTTACGGTATCTGTGAAATCGATGATGAAGAAGAAGAACCAGAGATTGAAGAAGCTCCTTGGTGCTTTTTTGGGATAAATGGTCACCGAATAAATCTTTACTTGAACTAAATTTGTTTTGCCACTATATACAGAAGAAGGCCACTCTCACTCGGGGCCTCGATTAATAAATAGAATTAACAATGACAACGAACAACAATCGTAGCTCAAACTTTCCATTTCATTGAGCTTTGGCGGATAAATCTCTGCAATACGAACCAAGTATAATAATAAAATACATCAACAATCTCAAAATCAACTCTATCAAATAAAAATAGTACTAATAATTATTACTAACCATGAAAATTGCGACTGGTTTTGGGTGAACTCCATCTGGACAACGCTATGGAGATCATCCTCCCAAAACGTCGAAACCTAAGATCATACAACATTTGTTAAATTTGTTTGCTCAACGCGTAATTCGTTTCTTTAATGAAATAAAAGTTTCGCAAGATTTAAGTGTTTACTTGAGAGGCGGTTTCGGTAAAATTGTCCATAGGAGGCAGTTGCTGCATGGTTTGGTTTCTGGCAAAGGCGGCATTGGCATTGAAGTTGTTACCAGACTGGAAAGGTACATTTTCGGCTGCACTCGGAATATCCGTAATATGCGAATTTGGCTGAGATTGGAATGGAAATCCTTCAGACGGATATACGTTACGAGACTGAAACATCTGCACAAATCCACAAAATCAATCAATAACACAATGTATTACATCAATTTTCAAACGGGGTTCGAGATTTAAAAATTGTAACGTACATCCTTGGACGACATAAGGGCTTCGACGTTGATATCCATTCTTGGATTGACAGTAGCCAATTTCATGGAAAGGAACTACAATCACATCACATATATAAGAAAACAATCAATTAGGAATACAATCACATTATTTTCGTGGAAAACGAAAAAAGAAAGTAAGTCGGATTTACCTCAACTTGTCGTTGCAAAGACTGGACATAATTAATGATCTCATCAAGCATAACAGCTTTACCAGTAACCTGCAGTTTAGATATTGTTTCACAATTCCATACAATCATAAAGTATATATAAATATTGAAAATGGAAGAATTAAAATACCTTATTGCAACCTGGTACAAGATCTTGCAGGAATTTCATCCTTTCACTGATCTTCTCTCTTCGAACCTATATTATAATATACAAACAATTAATAAAGATTGCTTTGTAATTAGAAAGTAAAAAAAAATCGAAAAAGCGAAAAACGAAAGGGTGATGAGAAAAGAAAAAGAAAGTTACTCTTTCGGCGAGACTGTGGGCATCGGTAGCTTGACCCCGTCTAGCCCTCACATGAATGTAGTCTTTTGGAGCCTCTTTTGTATTAATATTATCCTTTCCTTTTGATCCTTCTTTTTCATTTTCATCATCTTCTTCTTCGGATTTGCTTCTTTTCACACTCGATTCGCTATTCTCCGAACCAACCTGCAAAAAAAAACATCAGATTCCATCACACTTCAAAATCCAAGACCAAAAAAAAAAAAAAAAAAAAAAATTAATATTACATTATTGGCATTATCTTTAGCAGCAGCAGGTTTGGGTGCAGGGGGTGTTTCTTTGCCCTTCCCCTTTGGAATTGATTTTCTCTTTCTAGAAACGGCGGCACCACCACCACCGCCGCCGCCGCCGACAATAATATTGATTGGGATCTGCTGATCGGAAACAGAAGAATTCTCCCTAGAATCAGCCAATTCAGGTTTGAAATCAACGGGATTAGATCCAGAAACCCTAGAAGAATATCTGGCAGCCCTTTCAGCAAAAGCTGGATCCGTAGAAAACGGAGCCATGTTTGTAGGGAAGCTGTTGTTGTTGTTGTTGTGGTGGTGGTGGTGGGCGAAGAGGTTGAGTTTAGGGGGAGAATTGAGAGGCGTACTGTAGCAAGAGGTGTTTGTACTGTTGTTGTAATTATTATTGCAAATGCTGCCCAATCTGCCGATGAGTTCTCTGAGGACAATGTTTTCGCCGTTAGGTGGAATTGACGCCGTTGGAGAAGAAACCATTGAGCTCAATGCGGACTCGAACGGATCGTTTTGATCCGTTAAGTTATCCCAATTGGTTGGGTTATTGTTACTATTGAAGAAACTGATGTACTCGTGTTGTTGTTGTTGTTGATCTTCTTCACCTGAATAATTCCCAAACATGCTCTCCGCCTTCTCCATTATTATTTATTATTATGTAGTGAAAACAAAGAAGAAGAAGTAGAAGAAATCTTTCTTGGGATTTATATATATATATATATGTGTGTGTGTGTAAGTAGTGTGTGTCTGAAAGTGGACAAGTGGTGCTCTACTTTTGGGAAGAAATAAGAAAACAAAAAAAAAAAGTGGAAGAAACAAAAGGGCAGAGAGAGAGAGAGAGAGAGTGAATGAATGTTGAATTGTAACTTTGATCTTTAAGTTCGGTGTGGCAGAAGATGGTTATAATCAAAGAAGAAAATGAAGAGGAAAGTGTGGGGAGAGAGAGAGAGAGAGAGAGAGAGAGAGAGAGAGAGAGAAGAGAGAGAGATGAAGGAAAGAGAAGAGGAAGCAACAAAGAGAGATAAAATAAATCAGAAATGTTTGTTTGACCTTTTTTGAATCTGTTATGTCTTACCATATTATTATTATTTTTTTATTATATTATAATATACTATATATTTATCTATGGTCTACGTAGAGTTTGTGTATTATAAAAATCACACCTCCAAAACTGTGTGTATTAGTGTAGACACGGCCACGGGCCGGTTTTGGGCCCGGAACCGGCCCGAACCGGCCCGTTGACGGCCCAAACCGGCCCGTTGACCGTGTGAACCGGCCCGGAACCGTGAACCGGCCCGTCCTACCCGGGACGGGCCCGGTTCTTAGATTTGGTGAACCGTGAACCGCCGGGCCGGCCCGGCGGTTCACCCGGATTTAAAAAAAAAAAAAAAAATTCAAAAAAATTCAAAAAAAAGTGAATAACGGCCGGTGAACCGGCCCGGGTGAACCGGCCCGGTGAACCGGCCCGGGTGAACCGGCCCGGGTGAACCGGCCCGGTGAACCGGCCCGGGTGAACCGGCCGTTATTTATTTTTTTTTCAATTTTTTTGAATTTTTTTTCCCCCCCAATTTTTCCTATAAATACCCTCACACCCCAATTTTGTTTTTTTTTGAATTTTTTTTGCCCCCAAACCCCCCCAATTTTTCCTATAAATACCCTCACACCCCAATTTTTCCTATAATTTACTTATTCATCAAATATTTCAAACTTGTGCTTCTAAATTGATTTTTCATTTATTTCATTTTCCTTTATCTATTTAAAAGTATTTCTTTTAATTTACTTATTCATTAAATATTTCAAAAAAAAAAAAAAAAAAAAAAAAATTCAAAAATTTCGGGCCGACCCGGAACCGGCCCGGATAGGCCCGTGAACCGGCCCGAACCGGCGGGCCGACCCGGCCCGGTGAACCATGTACGCCACGGGCCGGTTCCGGTTCCGGAAAATGTGAACCGTGAACCGGTCCGAACCGGCCCGGAACCGGCCCGAACCGGCCCGTGGCCGTGTCTATATTAGTGAGTGAATTCAGTTCATATCATCGCTTCTGCTGGTTTTGCTATAGAAATATGCAAGTAAAAATGTTTAAGTAAAAGCTTCCTACCATGCACAGTTAAACCTTTAAGAATTAATACAGCTGAAACATTAAAATTCTATTAATGTAGTGAAATATTAACTTATCAATAAATTAATAACTATTAATTATAAATATTAATTAATAACTTACTAATTTATAAAATTATTTTCAATAGATACGTTTTTTTAAATATAAGTCATTCATTAAACCATTAGTTAGATCGATGTACTATAGAACTCATTTCTCGAACAAAACCTCTTAAAACAACAATGGTATTAAACAATTTTTTGTTAAATTATGAGAAAATTATACCAAAAGTTCTAACTATATTAAGAAAAGCGAGGGATGAAGTTGATGGTGATGCGAACTTGAACAAGAAACAATCGACAATTAAATCATATTTTATTAAGACTTCATAGATCAATAAAATATGTATTGTACGATGTAATGTAAGAATTATTTAATTTTATGCATTACATTGCACCAAAAAATTATATAATGCATTTTTATGCATTGTTTAATTTATATATTATATGGAACTTCTTATAATAACATTGTTTAAATCAATATATTATATGGGGCTTCTTAAAATTTTCTAAATCGGGAAAAAAATATTATTTAAACAATGTTATTAATTTATCGGATATTAATTTAACGAAGTTCTAAGCTGATATTATTGAATAATCTCACACAAAAATAATGAGAATGATAGAATGTGTATGGTTTAGAGGAGTAGTAAATAGTAATATGTCAGCGTAAGTGTCGTGCTCATAGGCCTGCCCTCTATTATCATAATCTTTCACTTTCGATTAGGCCTCGAATAGTGATGGGTCCTTTGAGACTAGTTAATCATTTCTCCATGTTGCTGCATTATAATGCCTTACACACAAAAATGCCTCACAAATGACAAAAAATAATTATAATTATACAAATATGGTGACTTTAATCAATAAATTGTTTTGCTTTATGTACGAATGCTTTTAGGGAAAATTAGTAATAACCCCTCGTCTAGGAAAAGTAGTTAAGGAAACACCCTCTCCCAAAAATAATTAGAGAAAATTCTCTCATCTAATAATGCATCCAAACAATATTTTTATAATTCCAAAATTATCCTTAATTTTCCAATGCAATATCTCTCCTCCTTTTTCCTCCTCTTCTTCTCTATACACATTTCTTCTTTCTCTCCCCTCCTTTTTTCTCCTCTTTTTTCTCTTTCTCTCTCCTCATATTCTTCTTTTCACTATACACTCTCTCTCACTCATTTTTCTTCATCTTCTTCTTCTCTATCGTACTCTCCCTCTCTATCTCCTCCTTTTCCTCTTCTTCTTTGTACAAATAGAAAATGTCGTCACTCATATCATCAATAGGATTGAAGCTGTATACACATTAATATCCTTTTTTATTTTTATTTTTTCTTATAATATATCGCGTAACAAATTAAGAGAGAAAAACACAACACCCAATTTGTTTTGAGATTAATTTCTGCAAATATGTCATGAGTGTGAGTAGATCTATCTGAATTTTCTGTTGATTTTGACAAGGTTATAGTTTATTGGGAACAAAGTATGAATTTCCAGATTTTTCATCTTCTCTCTTCTCTATGTTTTCTTTTCTCTCTTTTATGCTTGTTATATTTTAATGGAGTTTTTCAGTAAAGTCGTTAATGGAGGATTTCAGTTCTTGAAACTGAGAGACTGGGAGATCGAACTCCCACTATGGTTGACAAAGAGTGGTGTGGCGGCGCAGTGGTGACAATGGGGAGGTAGATTTATGGTTTTTTGGTGGATCGGGCGGATAACGGCGCGGGTAGAGAAATTCGCGCAGGCTGGAACATTAATCGACTATGTACGTTTTCAATAGTCGATTAAGTTAATCGACTATGCTCTGGTAATCGATTAAGGTCAATCAACTCCCATTTTTATTTTTTATTTGAATTTTTCATTTACTGATTTCAATTGTATAAATCAATTACAATGTTTGTATAGTTTTTGTATTTTGTAAAATATTGTTGATTTTTTTTTTTTTTTTTGTAATTGTGATTTGTTATGTTTAGTAGCAGATTCTTAATCGACTATACTTCATCATAGTCGATTAATATACCTTATATAGAAAAGAAAAAAAAAATTAAAGAATTTCCTTAATCGACTATGAAGCATAGTCGATTAAGGCTAATCGACTATGCTTCATAGTCGATTAAGGAAACTGATACAGAAAAGACGGAAAAAAAAAAAAAAAAAAAAAACAAACAAACGCTGAGCGCATGACACAGTGATGATGTGGCGGGTGGGGGCAAAGTTTGAAAAGATAATGGTTGAAAATGGTTGTGGGCTTTTCTCAAATGGACAGAAATATTTTGGGCCTCTCTCAATTAAAAGAAGTAATGAGGGGGTTTCCTCAAATAGCCCCATGTTTTTAAATTCGGACCAGAGACGAAACCGAACATGCAATAGGGTCACGATTGGACCGGTTCAACCCGTGTTTTTTCATTTGTTTATTTTATTAAAATCATTTTATAAATTTTAATACTAAAAAGAACTATTTTTCTATATTTTATATATTAAACTCATCCTTGCCACTTTACTATACATCTTAATTACCTCATTACTTCTTATAAAAAAAACATTATTCCTACTTTTATTTTTCTCTCCTCTCTCCATGACTTTCTCTCTCGCGATTTTTTATTTAACCGATTTTCGGCACCCAAGTGGCTCGATAGTGTGTCGGTTCCGGTTAGACCGATTTGGTTATGACAACCATGTTATAGAGAAAAAAATGTTAGACCTATATCTCTTGGGAACCATATAAGTCTTTTCAAACAATTACAAAAGTTACGGTCAATTAAGTGGAAGCCGTCATACTTCATGTGAAAATATTTTTTGAAACCTTATTGGAATGGTAATTGAGTCTCAGATGGAAGGCGTATTTTTAGAGATGAGTACAAAGTGAGTACCCGCAAAAGACTTGACATACCAGAACTATTGTTTAGAACGAGTCAAATCAAAACTTTACCAAACTCATTTACATAATTAATTGGAATACTATGAGTATCAACATCAATATTTGGATGTTTATGGATATCTATTTACCATTTAAATTATGTTAATAAAAAATGAATTTTAAATCAATTATTCCAAAAGAAATAAACCAATTCGATGAAAATTGATATTCCAAAACAAGAAAAATAAAATGATTAAACTAGCAAAATCCGGTGCAAAATTTTGAAAACACTAATAGCTCTAGATCTAAAAGTATAAAATCTAAGACAATGATACAACACTTGTTATGTTGTATGGACTATGGTTATTTAATACTCTATTTAAAATTTTAGCAAATTAGTTTTTAATTCATATTATATGGAATTAAACATAACATTTTTTTCTAAAATTATTTATTAAAAATAAGTATTTATTAAACGGGGTACCCATTACATATAATAATGGTGAGTACCCTTACCCCATGAGATGAAACCATAACCATACCAAAGTCGTTTACCAAAACTATTTCCAAACCCTAATTCTAGTATTGAGCTTTAAACAAATCGGATGCCTCTAAATAGCTAGCAGAAAGAGTGTTCTTTGAAATCCCTATACTTTTCCTGGACATCATTTAGGCAATAAGAAAAATATATATTGTAAAAGGAAAAAATATTTAGGTAAAAAGTAAAAGGAATGAATAACGAAAGTAAACTAATTAAGGACAAAACCCAGTAAATTAATATGGCAAATGGCAAATAGTCCATGACAAGGGCACTTAATTAAAAGAGGGACATTCAATTTTTTTTTCTTTCAAATAAATCTAGTCCATTCAAACTTATTTGCAAATAAGGAAAATTCTTTTATATATACCAAAATTACCCCCAATTTATTGAAACCCAATTCAACTCCAATTTCATAATTTACACCCCAATTTAACCCAATTTCATCAATTAACCAATTTTAACCCTAATTTCAATTTTGACACCTATTTTGACCCTCCACCACCGGAGACTGCCGGTCAGCCGCCGGTCATCGGCATTGACTTTTTTTTTTTTTTTTTAAAACTTCTTTTTTTTCTGAATTTTTTTTCCGGTAGGTCAACCGCCGTTGACCGCCGGGTCTCCGGCGTTGTCTTTTTTTTCGATTTTTTTTTTCAAAATCACCAAAACAAAAGGAAATAGAAATACAACTCAAAACAATAGAGATTTTGAAAATATTACCGTTACGCAAAGAAGCTGCAAATTATTGCACAATCAATTTCACGCTTAAAGGCTAGCAGTTTGAACTGATGCTGCAACAACGTAATCAAACACCAGAGCACCATCAACAACATCATTCTGCTCGTTCTCGAAAACTTTTTTTTTTTTTTATAATTTTGTTTTTTCTTAATTTTTTTTTTAATTAATATTACTGTCTTGGCTACTAAATTACTGTCTCCAACAGTTATTTAACTGCCGGAGACAGTAATTTAACTGTTAATTAATTTTTTTTCTTCAAAAATATTTTTAATTAATATTACTGTCTCCAGCAGTTATTTAAATGTCGGAGACAGTAATTTAACTGTTAATTGACTTTTTTTTAATATTTTAATTAATATTACTGTATTCGTTGCTAAATTACTGTCTCCAGCAGTTATTTAACTGTCGGTGACAGTAATTTAACAGTTAATTAACTTTTTTTTTCTTAAAAAAAATATTTTTAATTAATATTACTGTCTTGGCTGCTAAATTACTGTATCCAGCAGTTATTTAACTGTCGGAGACAGTAATTTAACTGTTAATTGATTTTTTTTTTTTAATTTTTTTCTTAAAAAAAATTATTTTAATTAATATTACTGTCTTGGCTGCTAAATTACTGTCTCCAACAGTAATTTTACTGTCTGAGACAGTAATATTAATAATATTACTGTTCGGGAAAATAATATTCATAATATTACTGTCCCAAACAGTAATATTACTGTCTGAGACAGTAATTTAGTAGCCAAGACAGTAATATTAATTAAAATATTTTTTTCTAAGCAAAAAAAATTCGAAAAAAGAAGAAAAAAAAAAGTCAACGCCGGAGACCGGCGGTCAACAGTGGTTGACCGGCCGGAAAAAAATTTCAGAAAAAAAAATTAAGAAAAAAAAAAAAAGTCAACGCCGGAATCTGGCCGGAAGAAAAAAAATTTCAGAAAAATAAAATTCAAAAAAATATTATTTTGGGGGTTAATATGATATATTTGTTTAAATCCGGGGTCAATGTGTGATATTAAGGAAGTTAGAGCATAATGGATGGAATTGATAAGAATTATATTATGGAGGGTATTTTAGACTAAAGACACGGGGATGAGTTTATTTGAAAGACTGTTTTTTTTGTGGACCAATGTGCATTTAAGTCGCATGTAATGGATATATTTGCCATTCGCCCAAATTAATAAAACTTGAAAGTAAACCAATGAAAATTGAGCTTAAACTAATGAAGACAATAAAATAAATCACAATTTTCTAGGCCCAAAAACTATATAAAATATTTGAAAATTTTGGAAAGCTACTAATGGAGAAAGAAAGTGAACTAATGTATATAAGGCTTAATTCCACTTTGCACGCTTGAAATATAATTTTTTGGCATTTTCAATCAAAAAAAATTAATAGCATTATGCAATCTCAAAACACAATAAATCATGTATAATGCAATGCACTTCTAATGAATTTTTAAAGCTAATGAAGGTAATATAATATTTTTTTTAGTGATATTCTTTTACCATGCCAAATGCCAAATTAATTTTTCTATATTCACCTACCCCTTAGAAATTGCAAAGCACAAAAATAAAATTCATCTCATCAACATGTTAAAAAAAATCACAAAAAAAAAAAAATATATTTAACAACAAGCAAAGAGAAAAAGAATTTCATTCACCTATTTTATTATCAAGTTATCTGAAATTTATATGTTCTTCCAAAAATTTCTACCAAATATTTTCACTAGTTATAATAAAAGATCCATCAATCGAATAATTTAATGAGAAAATTCTTTTTTGTTTTGGAACAAAGAAAAAATTGAGTTTGCATATATCTATTGCCTTAAAGAAGAGAGACATTAAACTAAGGAATAGTGACGCTTTTCTTTTTGAACTATGGAATAATGACGCTGAACTAGCAAAAAACACACAGTAAAGTTATGATGAAAGACAATAAACTAACTTAGTTTACTAATTTTTTTAAAGTAAGTGTAAAATTTTGATCATGACTCTTTTAATGCAAACTCTAGTTGCACTTGTTGGATTGAGAAGACAATTTATGACATACCAATACAATTTTTATTCTTTTTAATTTGGGCAAATTACGATCACCTCCTGAGATAAGATTAAATTACGAAAAAATCCTTCATGTTTGGGTAATAATAACCACCCTCAACTATAAATCTTCTTACACGTCCATCCTTACGGTGTCAAATTATGTGGAATATTCTCCAGTTTGTACCCATTTTACTCCATTCGAGCTCCACATTTTGAAACAAGATGATAATAAATTGTGTCTATTGGCTTGTAAATATCAGATTGTGGTACATCAGAAACTGTATTTTTGCACAAAATGAATACAAACTAGAGAACATTCCATGAAATATAGAAGATTATGTTGAATTTGACAACATAAAAGTTGACGTGTAAGAAGATTCATAGTTGAGGGGATGGTTGTACCCAAACAAGAGGGGATTTCGTAATTTGACCTTATCTCAAGGTGTGGCCGTAATTTATCCTTTTAATTTTAGAAATTCAAATTGAATCATAGTTTAAATTTCACTTACAGATCAAAATTGTGTAGAGGACGACGATTGCACTATGCCTATGATCTATTATTTTGACCGTAACATTTTCATCGAAAGTGGAATTCACTAGTTCAAGTTGTATTTGAAGCAAAAAACTATAGCTCAATTTTCATGTTCTAGATTATTCAAAATATAAATTACATCATGGTCAAAATTGTATGTATTTAAGACTAACATCGGGCACAAGTCGTTGATTGTTCTATTCACAAGGCCTTGTATTTGAAAAATCCATATAAATTAATTTGATTGCACTTATTCAAGTTGTGTTCAATAATCAATATATTTTTTTCACATTTTCACAGTTTCTATTTTTCAATATTCAAATTTTCAAATTGGATCATAATTAAAATTATTTGTCAAGATAACGTCTTGCAAAGATGGGAATCATACTATTTCCACAAATATTTAGCTAAAATTAAAATTGAGAGTACTTATTAAAAAAAGGGTAACAAGTATAAAGTGAAGCGAAAAAAAGAAAAAAAGAAATCCTCCTTGTTTGTTAGAAAAAGAGTGATGAAATTCTTTTAGTTAATTTCTCAAAATAATAAAATAATATTGAATGTATTTTCTATTTATTCTTTCAAAATATATGGGTCTAAAATTAATTGAAGAACAAAAATTAAACACTATTTAAAAGGTGTTTTAACTTTTTTTTTAGAAGAAACATAAAACGATCTATATTAGAAACCTTCATCATTATACTGTTTCAAATAGTATTAGGTAACATTGTAATCATACAAAGACCTTCGAAAGAAAGACGAGCCATTTCATGCTGAAAATAGTTGAAGTAACCAATAGTATCAATATCGATTACAATAGTTCCATAACTCCGTTGATTATCTCTCCAGCAAGAAATCGCGTTGTAACAACACTAGAATTGTCTTCAATGATGACTTTGTTCCAATTATTATTCGGACTTCGGAGCTAGATCCAATGCAAGGTAGAATGAGTTTTTAACACTAATTAAAAAGTGTTTTAAGTATTTTTATTATTTTCTCGAACTAAAAACTACCAACACCAAAACCGTTTTATTTGAATAAAAACGAAAAGGGAGAACGCGTTGACTTTTCTTACTTCCGACATTTCAAAAACAGAATAGAGAGTAATAAACATAGTTCTCAATAATTTAATTGGTAATTAATAATTAATCTTCTTTTCCTAATCGTTTCATTGGGATGAGAGGAAAGCGAGAAGAATGGGAATATTATATGTATTATATTGCATTTGGTTGGGGGTGGTGGTGGGTAAGAACTTGTACCTACTATTCCTTCTCAAAATACGATAATTAATTGTGGGTCAACTTATATGAATTATTGATTTGTTATTTAGTTACTGCTCCTCAGGCTTGTAAATAATATTTCGAACTCATTTTTTATATTAAATATTTTCATATAAAACTTTATAGTTTGATTCACAATACAAATCTTGTGTAATGTATGTTTTGTAATTATTTTTTATTTAATGTTATTTCAAACAAGATGGTAAATATTATTTTTAACATTAAAAAAATAAGGCACATTTAGAATCATAAAAAAATCAATTGAGTCGTAAAATTCCTATCAAATCGCACTAAATTGATACAATTATGTCAAATTGAAAACTCAAAAAAAATCAAAACGAATCGTTGAAAAGAGACTTTCAATAACCATGGATATTGGTGCTTCTTAGTAGTACAAACAATTCATTTCATTTATCGACATGCGATAATTACTTAATCTCTTAATCTCTAGATATTTAACGTATACATTCAAATCTCGATCAAACAAGTTAATTAGGTAAAATTTCGGAAAAACTGCCACTTAATTTACTTACGAGATAATAAATTAAGGGATTATTTGACAAACACCCCTCATTAGACTCCTCCAATTACAATAGGTCCAAAATATTTTTTCATTTTTAAGTTAAATCCAAAATAATTTTAATTAATAATAATTAATATAGTTTCACAATTATACCCTTCTTTCTATTTGACTTTTATTTAATATTAATTTATAATAATTGAATTGTAATTCCATCTAATCTCCCAACCTATAACCACGACCCTAATATTTAATACATCGGCTATTCATTTCTTTTATTCTTTTTGATTTCTCCCAAACCCTATCCTCTATCACCGCCGCCCCTCCCTCGTTATTCACCGTTCATCGCCGGCTCCCCGTCTCCTCTCTCTCTCTCCAGTGCTCATAGGGAGATCTCTGTGCGGTGGTAAGAAAATCAAGCGGCAGATATGCTTTAATTCTTCCCCTTTTCTATTCACCGCCATCACCACTTAAAATCTAAGGGATTTTCGCTTAAATCCCAGTGTTTATCTTCAAAATTGAAGCACTACAGCTCGCCGACCTTCTCAAATGCTTCGTCGATGGTGCGAGGTTTCCTCGACGCCTCTTGTTCTTCGCGAATAAAGCCTAAATTAGTTAGGGTACGCTCGGAATTCCCAAACATATATGTTCTATGCTTTGTTGACTATTAGTTAGGGTACGCTCTCTCCGCCGATTTTGACTCTCGTTTCGTCGACCGGGTAAACAAGCACACTTCCCAAACATATATATGTTCTATGCTTTGTTGACTATTTCTTCAATTATAGCGACTGGCACAATTTGTGGGGTTAATTGAAACCTGGCTTAGTTAGGGCATACAATCTGCTGTCTGAATTTAGTTGCAAACTTTTGTTTATTATTTCTTACAGAATTCGTATAATGTTAATGTAATTGTTGGCTAGGTGAATGCTTGTAACTGAATACCTTGTTTCCTGCAACTGTAAAAGGCGCTCGATGCTGCCATGAACGATGTAAATGGCTCTTTCGGGAAGGGAAGTGTTACGAGGCTGGCAAGTGCTGGTGGAGCTTTGCTGCCACAAGAATTGTTATCAAAGGTTCGTTTTGTTTCATTTCATATTTATTTTTGTTGTTCTTAAACATTGTCCCAACGAAGGTTACATGAAAATCTCTCATATGGTCTGAGATTTTCTTTTCTCCTATTTTCCATTAAATTTATTTTAACTTCTGCAAATTGAAAGATGAAATTGATGATGCCTGCCGTTTGTGGTTTAGAGAGGTGGTGTTGTACAGAAGATATATATATGCGGTAGTTTGGTCTTCTGTTGGATTATTGTAATGATTTTTTTTTTTTTTTTTTTTTTAAATGGCTGATTTTTGTTTCTTTTAATTTTGGTAATGTTTTTGTTCTTGATGATTTTTTGACGAAATTGCTGATGGGAGGAAGAAGATGATGGTTTTTTCAAATAGTGGTTTACGTTTCAAATAACGAGAAGAAGAAGATTACACGGACTATGTTTTAGGGTTCATTGGAGAGAAGATGGTGTCTTTTATAGTGGTTATATAGCTTTTTTCCGCATAATTTTTGATGTTTTCTTGTTAGACATCATAGTGGTTTTCGATTTTTTTTATAGTTGTGTACATAAAGTAGTTTTCATGTTTATATAGCTGTTTTATACATAGTGGTTTTATGTTTATATAGTTGTTTATACGAAGTGGTTTTCATAATGTTAGCCTTTGTCTTTGATAAATTTATAGTGGTTTTCAACAATTTTGTAGTGGTTTTCAATAATGTTGTACAATTTTTAATATAACTGTATATACAGAGTGGTTTTTATATTGACATAGTTGTTATACAGAGTGGTTTTCATGTTTATAAAGAGTGGTTTTCATGTTTATATATAGTGGTTTTCATTTAAAAAAACTGAAAAGAAAAAAAAAATATTTAAAAAAAATTGAAATTAAGAAAAAAGAAAAACCATGAAAAAATGAAAATAAAAATAAAACCACTTTTTTAAATTAAAATAAAAAACATGAAAAATATAAATAAGAAAAAAAATAATTTAAAATAAAATACCGAAAATAAAAAAAATAAAAAAAATAAACTTATTACAAAATTTTCTTTTAAATCGAAATAAAGAAAACCATTAAACTAAATAAAAAAGAAATGAACAAAAAAACTGATTTGGCGTAAATTGGGGGAATAATTTTTGGAGATGATTTGGGTATAATTTATGGGTATAATTTATTTAGAATTAAATAATTATACTAATTAATAATTAGTAGGGGTATATATGGGTTTTCAGGCCCATTGGATTTATCTTAAATATCATTTATAAATAAAGGATTTATCAAGAATTAAAATTCCAATGAAGGGTGTTTGGCATATTGCCCCATAAATTAATTGATGATTATTGGATATATTTATATGAGAAGATTTCAGTTAATGAATATTCGAAATTAAAAATATACAACTTTAAAAATATAGACGGTAGTGCAATAATTATATATAATGGAGTCAATAATTGTATTTATTAATTAAATTAATTCTTTGTGATTGAGATTTAATTAATTATTACAAGACGACCCATATTTGTAATATGACCCCCCATATTTTCTCATTTGGTCTCTATATGGCAACCCAATGGATAATCTAATTAGTCAAAATAAATTTCAGCCCCCAATAGCATAAGTAGAGAGATCGTCCAATTATTGGCTTGTCCGTTAGAGTATCTCCAACCGATTTTATAATTTTTTCATAAAATTCCATTTTTTGTGTTGAAAAAATGGTTTCATCTCTCATGGGTAGCATACCATTATAGTCTCCACAATTTTTGGTGGGAAAATGGTATTTTTGGTCTCACATGGATTTCATCAATTTAGACCAAATATTAAAATAATAATATGGGGTCTTTACAATTAAGCCCTTCAATGGGTACTTATTTATAAAGAGATCAAGACAAAAAAGTCTACACATGGTCCAGATTTTTGTAAAGGACTAAAATAACCCCTCATACTTTAATATGTTCAAATTTCATCATTAACTTTATTTAACCTCAATTTGACCCTAAATTTCACAAATTATTCAATTTTGACCCAAAACTTTTATTTTCTCAAAAAAAATTATTTTTTCAAAAACTCTTTTTTTTCATTTTTTTTTCTCTTCTTTTCTTTCTTTCTGTAACATTTTTTTTTCGTTTACACAACAATATTGCTGTGATTGGCAGTAATATTAACTATCTTACTGTTAAACACAGTAAAAATTAACTAAACGACAGTTTAACACAGTAATATTGCTATATTAATCTCTAGCACAGTAATATTAACACAACAAAACTCATTATTATTGTGTAATAGAGTAATATTCCTATGTTGACCGTTCAACAAATGTAAACATAATAAAAAACCAAAAAAATTAATATTACTGTGAGTGACAGTAATATTACTATAACAACAATAATATTACAGTCAACCACAGTAATATTATTACGTTACGCCGTGAATAACTCAAACAAACAAAAAAATACAAACAAAATAATAATATTGATGTGGTTGACAGCAATATTACTATAACAACAGTAATATTACCGTCAACTACAGTGATATTATTGTGTTTACAACAATATTACAATAATAGACAGTAATATTATTACGTTACTCCGTGAATAATTCAAACAAAGCAAAAACCCTAAAAAAATAATAATATTGATGTTGTTGACAGTAATATTATTGTGTTTACAGTTATTTTACTGTCAACGACAGTAATATAATTACGTTGACTTGTTAACAAATCAAACAAAATAAAAAAAAATAACAAAAAATAAAAAATAATAATATTACGTTAATTTACTGTCAACGGCAGAACAATTACATAAATGTATTGTCAACGGAAGTATAATTACGTTAATTAACTATCATTGGCAGTATAATTACGTTAATTTACTGTCAGTGACAGCACAATTACGGTCAACGTTTAGCGACGGACGTAAAAAAAAAACAAACAAAAAAAAAAACTTAAAAAACTCTAAAAAAAAATCAACGCCAGAAACCGGCGAAAAAATCCGGAAGAAAAGAGAAGAAAAAAGAAAAGAAAAAAAAAAAAACGAAAAAGTCAACGCCGGAGACCGGCGAAAAATCCAAAAGAAAAAAAAATAAAAAAATTGAAAAGTCAACGCCGGAGTCCGGACGAAAAAAAAATTTGAAAAAAAAAATTTGGAAAATGAAGGATTGGTAGGAAAATGATGTTAATTTCACCAAATCCTATTTCCACCTCCATATTTGGTAGGAAAAATAGGATTTTGTGGAAAAAAAATAGGAAAATTGAGGATTGGTGGGAGATGAAAATTCCTTCACCATAAAATTTGGTGGAAAAACAGAATTTGAGTATATGGTGATATGGTAGTTGGCCACAGTGGAAGGTTAAAATCAAATCTCCATAATTTTGGGTGGAAGGCTAAAAACGCCAAAATTAGGTGAAAAAATACCGATAGATTGACCGGTGGGAGATGCCCTTAGAATTTGAATGTTTATAATTTACATATTTTTAAGGAGATTATAAAAGCGACGCCCACATGTTTTTTGTTTCTCTCTTAGTTCTCCAATTTCATAAAAGATTAAGACATCTCTTGTTTAATTTGGGAACTGTAGTTTTTGACTTAAGATTAGAATCCTCTTAAATAATAGCCACTATATTGAGAAGATAATTTGTCCGGGGTATACGGTAGAATATCGTAAGGTGAATTTCGGCGAACACCGTTTACTTGTTTCTAGATCCAACAATCTAGCATCATTCCAGTTGGTGGATAAGTATCTGAATCGTTACTGTAAGTTGTAGATTCAATCGCAATTATCAAGAATTTAAACGCTTTTAAATCTTGTTTGAATTCATAATTGGCTCTTGGAACTCACCTCCTAACACCCTAGCCCTCTCACAAACATATAATCTAATTAGACTGCATATGAATCCATGTCAAGCAAAGAACTGTACCAATGGCCGGAAGCATACCACCAAACGATGAACCAGCTTGAGTGGAAGTTATATGCTCAAAACTATGTACAAACGTGTCTGGAGAAAATCATTGATGTAGTATATGCTCAAAGCTATCTACACCATGTAACGAATGTTTTTGACTCTAAAAGCTTTATCGATGATATTTATCGTCTCATAAAGTGTCTTTTTTTTTTTGCAATTTTCCCAGCACAAGTACATTTACATGAGCAAATTTTTGAGCATTTTAGCGATAATTATTGTGCTCAAATTCAAACTTATTTTAGACATATCATGAATTAGTAAACGAGGCCACTTCTTTTAGTCATTCAAAAAACATATCTCAAATATCCCGAATTATAGTATTTACCAATTATGTGATCTTGAAATTATATATGATACTTTCATAATCCTAAATATTTCAATTTAGAAATATGAAGTATTAAATTTTATTATATGTAATAGCTTAATATCTTTCAGACCCCAACTTTATAAAAATAACATTAAAAACATGTAAACTCTTTCATGGCCTCGTTTGCTTAGTGCTATTAAGCTCTATTAACTAAATAGTAGCGGTTAGTAAAATGTTTGGTTGATGAGATTCGTATTTAGTCAAGCCCGCTACTACACTCAAAACCCGCAATTAAATGTTATTATTTGGTTAAATTAGTAGCACCCACCCCCGTGCGATTAATTTTGTAGGGGGTGAATAAAAGAGGAAAATATAATTTTATCCTTAAATAATATCTTAATTTTGTTAATTAAAATACTTTTTAGACAATTCAGATTAAATACCAGAATTTAACAAATTTAATATAAAGATTTAATTTAACGAATCAAACATCTTACTGACTAAATAATTATTACTCAGTGGGATATTAATCCAATCTCACCTAATCCAATATAATCCGATATAGGTAACCAAACGAGGCCTTACTTTTTTAAACATGAATAAATTAAAACTAACCTATTATCATAGACAAGGGAGTTAATTGTATCTAGTCCTAATAACCATTAAACTTCAAATGTCATATAGAGTGAGGCCATTTAATATAAAAGTCTTTCACTGACAGAAAATGTAAAAGATTAAATTGAATAAATATATAAAATATTCGAAATTGATCTAACGTGACACTCAATCATTGTAACACACAACCATATGCAACTTCCTCTTAATTATTTTAAGAAAATGCTCTTTACGGTTTAACTATTGCTATTTACCGTTCAAAGCAAAAAACAGTTTATCTCTCTAAAACCCCTAAAATTCGAAAATTTCTCCAAAACCACCCATTCCAAAATTTTCAGATTTTTTTTTTTTCGAAAAACATCGAATTCAACCAATTTCAGGGCTTGGGCTTCGATTTTTTCAGGTAATTTCAACACCTACATGTGTTATATGCAATGGGTAACTCGATTTTGCAACCAATTTCATGTTTAAAAGCCCTACAAATCGATTTGTAGGGCTTTTAAAATTTTCGAACATAATGCACGAACGCCCAAGTCGGGCGCCGGCTGCCTGACTTGGGCTCAGGGCTTATCCCTGGGCTTATCCCTACTCACTAAATACCTCAGCCCTCCCCCACCCCACCCCCTACCCCAACACACAGGAGATGCCCTAAATAGCAATTTTCAAACGGTAAAAAGCAAATCCCTTATTTTAATCTTGTCAAAATTAAGTAATCAATCGAGGGACAATTGTTACTTCACTATTAGTCAAACTTCACAAACATCGAGGTGTTAACAATTAACAATTACTGACAATTTGGTTTATTTAATTATATTTTATCATTTTACTTTTGTTTGAAGAATAGTTTTGACGGAAATAATGATAGAAGTCTCCTCCAATTAAAAGCCTCCAATGAAAGCCTCGAATAAGGAATCATGCACCAATAAGAAGATCATTGGACTATTGATGGTTTAATTTAATTTTAAGATATGATGCCTTTTTAGTTTTGAAAGACAGTATTGTCAGATTCTTGTTGTAAAATTTTGGCTTAGTGCTGGACTGGTATGACTAATAAAAGTGAGTGAATTGCAAACACTACGGGACGTTTGTTTCTATTTCCAAAACTCATTTCCAATTTTATACTATTCATAAAACTGAGATCATGTTTGTTTGATAATTTTATCCGGAAAATCTCATTTTTCTTCTCAAATTTCTATTGAAAATACACTATTCATACTTTTTTCAATTTCCAAACCTACTAAAACCTACTAACTAACCTATATATTTTATTCCACCAATTCATTTCTCTCTTCTTATATTCATCACTCCTCATTAATATTTACACTCTTTTTCCTCTCATTTCTCTCTCCTCATTAATATCTACACTCTCTCTCCTCCCAATTTCTCTTTCTAATAATAATAATAATAATAATAATAATAATAATAATAATAATAATAATAATAATAATAATAATAATAATAATCACTATCATCATCCTCAATCATTATATTCTACTTTTGCACGTTCTTTCGTAGAGAAAATTCACCACAGCCAAACATATTCTCATTTCTACACCTACATAAAACTAAAAATACCTCTTCATCCAAACATATTCCCATTTTCTACACAAAAACCAATAAACTACTTTTTCCATCAGAAATTTTGAAAACTAGAAATTCTCATTGGAAACATAACCAAACATCCCCTACCCCTCTGAAACACCTACTAATAACTGCATTCAGGGCGGAACTAGAACATATTAATAGATGTCGACAAATTATTTTTCGGAATGATACACTGGAGGCATCGCCCTTGATTTTCTATAGAGAAATTTACTATAGGGTTAATAGCATTTTGCTACATGTACGTTACCTTTTTTGCGCTTTGCCACTTTAATTAAAAAAATTGCACAGGCACACCCAAACCTGCTCTTTTGACGTACATAACCACCTAAGGGGAATATTCTTGTTAACCTTCTCATTTCTCAGCGCACGCGCGATGCACATGAGTTTTTTTGTCTTTGCATGTCAAAATTAACTCGTGGGCCCTATTTTTACCTTCATTTATTCTAAACACACGAGGTAGTGGATTTTCTTCGTCTTCTTCAATTCTCTGTTCTCTCTCGTTTTCTCCTGCAATTTTCTTTTTGTGTGTTTCCGAGAAAATCATTGAAAAGATCAATCTTGATGAACACAAAATCATGGAATTAATCGTTGCAAAAAATTGCCATATCCATTTTGAAGCCATCGATCGGAGATGGGTCACCATTATAGTCGCCCCTATTCTTCTTATGTTCACGATTCATTCACAGTTACACTGTAAGCATGGCCGTCCTACAATTAGCCATGGATCCCACGCCGCTGCATCTAATTTGATTTTTTTCGCCCAATATCCCTTTTCAAATAAACGTTGAATTACCATCTCAAACAAAAGCTTAAGCTATTAGTGAAATGTATAATTAAATATTAATATCTCCAATACGCCCCTTCAAGGGCATGTGAATTATATTTGAAGTCTTGCACTTAAAATATTTGAAATAGGTGGCGGTGGGATTCGAACTCATGACCTTTCATTTGGCCTGACTTTGATATCATGTTGAATAACCATCTCAACCAAAATTTTAAGCTATTAGTGAAATGTATCATTAAATATTAATATCTCCAACAATAAGAACCCTAAAAACAAAACAATTTTATTTTAATTGTTCGCCATGTTCTCCAAATCGCCGTATTTTTCTTTCTTGAGATGGCGTCCATTGGGATTCTTTCTTGAGATGGCGTGCAACCAATTTTTATTGATTTTCAAAAACACCAACATTCCAAAACGGCTTCTTTCTTCATCCATCAATTCATCAAATTCAGTCGATCTTTCACCTCATCCAGACGAATCTGCAATGGCCGCCAATTCACAAAGCCTCAAACCCAAAGTTTCTTCGAAAAATATTAATTCTTGAGAGAAGCACAAAAAAGAAGAGAAGAATAAGATGATCATGTGGAAAAGTTTATGTGTATGCGTGTGCGAGAGAGACAAGGCAAGAAAGAGAAAAAAATTGGGCTCGCCATTTTTTGAGTTGAAAAGACCAAAAAACCCTTATATTAAGCATGTGCATCGCGTGTGCGCTGAAAAATGAGAAGACTCGCCAGAATATTGCACTTAGGTGGGTATGTGCGTAAAAAAAGCGGGTTTGGGTGTGCCCGTGCAACTTTTTTAATTAAGGTGGCAAAGTGAAAAAACATGCAAAGTACATGTGGCAAAATGCTATTAACCCTATTATATAATGTAATGATAAATATATAAATCAAAGGTGCCAAAATTCATATGCAGCGAACCTTGGGGTAGGGGGCAAAATTCAATATCTACCAAATTTTAATATTAAATTATCTAAAATTTTGTATTTTCTTTTCTTCTTTTTTATTTTTCCATTTTTTTTATCTTTATCTCTTAGGGTGACCACATCCAGCCCCTGCATCTATTACCATCCGCCAATATATTCTTAGTCCCCTCAAACTCAAAATTAATGATAGAGCAATTTAAGGTTGTTAACTAAGTTATAATGATGTTTCTTCGGAAAGGCGCGTAATATGTGAGTGTCACGGCGCTTGAAGGCGTGCTGAATTTCTAAGAACTCCGATGATCGTTTGGTTTTCATGGATTTCATAGATCGGCTAACGACAATTTTGATGATATCTTGATCAGAATGTGATTAAAAAGTCGTACACGACGGCGAATGTAGTATAACAGTGATTAATGGTATTTCTTTTGAGAGATCTAAGCTATAAAGTCGAAGAAACACAAAAAATGAGACTGGTGGAAGAAAAAATACATTCACCGATGAACAATAGTGATTTATGGTGTTTTGCTTCTCAATGGAACCGATCGAAAGATGAAAAATAAAATAAATCATTAAACTGCAAAGAAAAATAAGAGCAATAATTGATGATGTTTTTCTTTGCAAAGAAGCGCAAGAATTCAGAATAATCATAATAAACAAGATTGCAAAGAAAATTAAGAGCAATAATAAATGGTGTTTTTCTTTTTAGTGGAAGCGCGATAAATAAAAAGAAAAACCACAAACAAGATTGCAACGAACAAATCCAAAAGAGCACAGTATGACTATGATACCATTTTAGAATACTTGAAAAAATATCATGATCATAGATTTACTAATTTATAAGAAGGAACATATGGCTAATCATTACTTAACTAGAAATCATAATCTGAACATAAGTCTTTAGGCCCATTTTGGTTGGGCTGATCCGGGTGGATAGTTCCTCTAATCCACTCGGATCTCAGCTTTGGTTCAGCCCAAGCGAGTTCTGGATTGCACGATGGCATTTTTTCGGATAATCGACTGATCTAGGTTGTCTAATACGCCCCTTTCTTCATTTTTAGGCCCCCCTAACCGGAGTAATCACTAATTTCTTCAAACGCATCCAAGTCAAATTGAAGAATTTTAGGTTCATATGTGTTTCAGTTTTTTTATTGTTCTAATCATCCGTTCTTCATCTCGTAATTAAATTAATTTGTTTCCGTTTTGCTTGTGATTTTCGATTTTGGTTTCGAAGTAGTTCGTAGTTTGGCCTGGTCCAACGATTCCGGTGTTGCAGCTGGTTGACGGTTGTTGTCGATTATCTCGCGGTTCTGCTACACGACGATTTAAGGTGAGTTCTCCAATGGGTTTAAGCTCTTTTATATTGCAGATTAAGGATTGAGAAAGGTAGCATTTATTTGGAATATTTTTTTCGGAAAAAGTAGTACATTACCTCATTCTTGGTTGGAAATTAACCATTATTTGGAAAAAATAACCAAATTTTTTTTTTTTTTGGGAAAAGTAGTGCAGTTCTGTATATATTGTTTTTCCATAGTGATATATATTGTTCTTACTGAATCTTGTTATATATTATAGATGTAATAAGAGAGGAATTTTAGGGATTTAAACAAGAATAATGTAATAAGTAAACGTGGATTAGGGTTTTAATTTATTTTTTTTCGTTGGTCAATTTCTTGGAATACCATTTTTGACAAGATCTTATATTTGAATTATTTAATATTTAAGTCAAATATTAAATAAGTCGTGCGGCGGAGTTTTACCGGAGTTATTTACCGGCTGTTCTCGGAAGCGTCGCCCACCCGTAGTCAGAGCACCCCCTTTCCGTCTTCTTTCTTTGGCTTGAGGTAAGTTGTTTATTGGGATATACCAACGGTTATTTACTTTTGGTTTCTTCTACAGTCTGGACTGTAAATGTTATGAATCAAAGTAGTATATTTATTTTTAGATTGACATGAAATCTTATTGCTTTTAAATTGTACATGATTTCATTTTTTAGAATTATGTTTTTAGATTATATTTTTGAATTGTATATGAGTTCACATGAATTGTATCTGTTTTTGGTTTTGCATCCGGTCGTCCTATCCAATACCCTGGTTTGTACAAGTTCAGTGGGTGAATGTTTAGAGAATTAGTGAACATTGATATTGTGTTTTGGCAACTTGCCTTGGGTGCTTGCAGCTTTCTTGTCATTCTTAGTTTTGTATATGATCATTTATTTTTTGTTTGGGCCGAGTTCTTTGTTATTGTTGTAGCTAGTCGGTTCAGGCATCCTTTAATTATGCGTCTTTTGTTCGTTTATAAATGCTTGGTTGTTCTCCAATACATTTTACTATTCATTACAAAACTTAATGGCAAACAACACCGAACAACAAATTGTAGTCTTAGTGGTGTATGAAGTGCTAGAGCAAATGAAATTATTGTTAGCTATGGTTACACAGCTCGTACACCTAATTATACGTCATCATGACATGTATACTAGAGCAAATGAAGTTACTATTAACCATGTTTACAAAGGTCAAATTTACTGCTTTATTTCAATTCATAAATGACGAGATTTGGACACTCAATTTTTTTGTAACAACACCATGACTTTGTTTTATTGCAATTGTAGAGAAAGGTTGAAAACTTGTTGCATAAGTTTTTACGGCCAACCGTTTCCCTTTCCACCATAGTTGTGGGATGGTGTTAGACGAGAATCAAGCGGCGGCAATTTCCTTCAACAGCTCACAAGGGTTCGACGTCAATGATCAAAGTACGGTTGAAAATGTGAATGTGGTGGAACAGGAGGAAGACGATGCAAGCAGATCATAATGCGATGGAAAGATTTCACTTTTTTGACTGAAATAATGACAATGGGATTGAACCGATGTCTCTTGCAATGGAATACCCATCAGATGGTGATAATGCGGAGGAGACGAAAGGTGTATTGGATGTCACTACCTCGTGTGTTCATGTGTTTGTTTATTTTTATGTTATTTATGTTTTTCATGGATGCGTTGTTGTGATTTACTTTTAATTGTCGGTTGGGGTTGATTCTATGTACTTTTGGCATTGCCAAACATGTTTATTTGGATGAATAATAACCAAAAAAACATAAACATTAATCAATGATGCAAATGTGGTAAAAGAAACATAGAAATGTTGCAAACAAACATAACAATCTTAGTGAAATTGAAAACTAAACGAAAAAATAAATTGGTACGAAATTAAACATACAACACTTATTAGCTTATTATCCAAACATTGAAAATTCGCTCGAACTGTTGCTGCTCATTGCAGAGAAAATAAGTTCTGAAGTGGAGGTGAACAAATTATAATCCCAAGTTCAAATCCTATTCCTTAAAATGTTTAAAGGGTATTATCGTTTATTACTACATCAGAACAGGCAATCCAACGAAGCTACGACGAGATTGATACAATCGGATTCAATGCGCAGACACCCAATCCGGTGAACCAAAGATGAGACCCAGGGACCTTTTGGTTCGGTAGTTTGGATAGATATTTGTTGACGGGATATGTAATACTGGGATTAAATTGTTGATTCACAGTGATTAATACTTCTTTTGGTTGGAGTTATACACATGAGACTAATAATCCCAGAACAAAAAAAATCATGTTTTATTTGGTGGATATTACGGATTAATGTGTGTTAATTAGCAAAATTACTGCATTGCCTCTAAAATATAATATTTTATATCATCTTCTTCATCTTCTTTACCAAACAATCTCCCATTTTTAAATACGTTGTGCACCGATAAATATCTCTCCAAACCCTATTTTGTCACTTTTTTTTTCTCCCTCAAAGCTTGTTCATTGTTTGTCGTTGTATTACAATTTCTCCTCATGAGCTATGGGAGTAGTACTTCGCGACGGAGTTCGAGCATCCGTGGAAACAGGGGTCTCGATTGAATTGGGCAGCAACGAGAGCTATGTCAGTGCGGAAACCAACTTCGCATTCACACTTCTCGGACCTCTACCAACCCATGGCGCCGATTCTTGTCTTGCGCAGACCGGGTATGACTGAAAGACCCATGTAATTTGAGTTTTATCACTGTTCGTGGCCTATTCGCACGTTTAACCCTTTTTTGATTTTGTCTGGATTTATGTTTCTCAGTCGCGAGTGCGTATTTACCCATTGATGTGTCGGACCAAGGTTGTTAATTTTGATTGATTTTTTTCCATTTTCATAGTTCTGTGTAATTTTTCGATAGTTCCTCCTGCAGACCAAACTTGAAAAATACCTATTCTTGGTGAAATTTAAATGCAATTCAAAACAATGTAATTGGGTCAATTGTTTTCCACCTATGTGTTGATGCAATCTGTACTTGATCAACTGCTTTGGGTAGTCAAAATTATACAGTGTTCTACAACATGTAAGAACTTTATGTGGGCATTGAAATTCTGAATTTCACTATTTAGGTAAATGGTTGCCAAGCTTTCTATTGGTATGATCTGGCAATGTGCGAGCGATCGAAAAGTATCATTCCTGGGCTGATCAAAAAAATTAATTCCCTCGAGGCGCAAATACCACTGGAGATTCCTGTGTTGGTACAGAGAATAGCAGATTTGGAGAATCAATTGGGTTCAAGTACAGGTGAGGCAAGGCAATTCACACATTCTTACGTGTGTTGTGGATTTTGTTAGAGTAGGTGACCGGCAAGCCAACTTGTGGCTGTGGTCTTTCTCTTTTCTTTGTAATAAAACAATCGTTTTTCGTTCGTAATAATAAAATATCTTATTTGGCATTCTATATCTGTTATCCCATGCAAGCAGCATAGATATAGTCCTAACGAGTTACTCTATTACTGTGAGTTGATCTAGTAGAATCGTGAGATAACTCAGCAATGTAATGTAACAGTTAAACCTTGTTCCTAGTCGATGGGTTACGCCAATAATGAGGATACCGGCCTTTCCCTTTTGAGACTAGCACTTAGTGTATGTGTACTGCGTCTCATCAGTCTTCGGTGTTGTGACATCGGCATACTTGAGTGGGTGCTCATACTGGATGAGTTCACTGAACTCCCTCGCCCTAGAAATCTATAAGTGGTTCTCATTCATCGAGTAATAGGTTTCTAAGATATAGTTGTACACCATTAGTCCTTAAGACCCAGACATCACCGTGACTTCACTAGAGGACCGATTGTATCGTGACCTGTCCCTGAGTCCCACCGCGGACCGCTCCAAGGGCCAACGTTCGTGCAATCCGAAATCTAGTGTGAAGTCTGTGCATTGTAGTAGGGGATTCGAGCGCTTGAGTAGTCATGGATGTCCTGTGTGTTCTGACGGTTTATAATCCATGGAATCTCTGGCCAGAGTTGATAGTGGGGTGATTAGGGAAATGTGTTTCGCTAAGTCGCACACGAACGGATTTATAATACCTAGAACGTGCGCACAGTTATTGAACTTTATAAGAGGTCTCGGTGAACCAATGCCTCTAGTTCGATCGGGACATGTGCTACGAAGGGATCGTACTGTACGCTAACTATATCATAAGGTTCTTGCAGGCACTTCATTTGTATCTAGGGAATCATGATGCGTAGTTGCTAGACGCCAATCTTGATTCGTTGGGCACCGATTTGATCGGGATTAGGTAAAATGAGTTTTACTCTAATCGGGACTCTTGGGAGGAGTTCGTATAAGAACAATGTGTTGTTCGAATCACAAAGAGTTGTGAGCCCACGGCTAGCATACACCTGAACCATTGAGGGTCACACTTCTCGTGTAATATAGATCCTTGATAACAACAAGCATAGATTAATGTGTTAATCTTTGAACGATTGGATGTCAATATGATTGAATCCAAGATTCGTAATTGTGAATTGCGAATTGGAATAAACGTAGAGAAAGAGAGACATGCGGAATTTAGTGAACTTTCTAAATTGGGAAGTTTCCCGATTTAGCAAGTCCACTGAAGTGGAAGTTTCCAATTTTGGAAATTGGAAATTTCGAAGAGGCACTCGTATCGACGAGGACTTTGAGCTCGTCACAAATATAATTTTGTTATAATTTTGTGGACGATCGTTTATTAGAAACGAGGCCGACGAGGGAATGGGCTTAATGCATCAGTGGTCAAGCCCAATGACTTAAGCCCACTAGGGTTGAAAACCCTAGGTATAAATAGACCTCAAAAGGAGTTTTGAGATCAGATTTTTCAGCACAAAAACCCTAGCCGCTCAACACCTCTCGGCCGTTGCATCTCCGCCGCGCCACCGCCGACCACTGCCGGAAACACCGCCGGTTTTCTCCTCTTTCTCCTTCGTTTTATTCGTGTTGTTATCTAACTCGTTTATATCTAGTGCTATAGTTCGAGTGGGTCGAAAATACGAGGTGAAACCTAATTGGAGAGGAGCTGCTGCCCCGACGAATCCGTGCACCACCGCACGCGCCGCACCGCCGCTCACGCGCCGCCGCTGCCGCTGCCACGCGCCGCCGCTGCTGCTGCCGTTCGTCGCCGCTCGTTGCTTGCTGGATCAGCTCGGTCCAGCCGTGAGGTGCAGCCCCGTGGATTGGTAATTTGCAGCTTGTACGTGACTCGTTCTAGGATTTCGATTCGTCGAAATCACACGCTACAAGAGGTAATTAAATCGGAACTTTCGTAATTCGATTCGAACATGTTTGTAAGATTATTAATTTGCAAGCATGAGTAATACGTGATTACATGTTTTGATCTTATTGAATGATGAATAAGCATGTTTCGTGATTTTTCGGTTTTATGTATTTTTCAATTAAATCGAAAATTACCATATGTATGGCGGAAGCGTTAAGGTACGTTGACTATGTGATTAGTATTGCATGTAATCGAAACTAGTTCGATATAAAATTTTTAAATTCCGCTGCGTATACATGCACGATCCCCAACAGTGGTATCAGAGCCACGGGTTAATCGTTTATTTGTCAACGTGTTTATCGTTTTCGAAAGCATGCTTCGATTTGTTGAATTGTTGAATTTTTGGTGTTATCAAATTGGGTGGTTTAATATTAATTAATATTTTGAATATTTCAGAAAATATAAAATTTTTAAAATTCGTTTTTCTGCTGTTTTTCCAGCTGACCGAACCGGTCCGGTCGGACCGGTCCGACCGGTCCGGTCAGCGCAAACAAAAAAAAAAAAAAAAATAAAAAAATTTTTATTTGATTTTCTGAAAATTAATATTAAAATTAATTAATTTTTAATTTTTGAAATTATTTATCAATTAAACCCAATTAGATAATTGATCCATTAATTTAATTTGAATTCAAAGAATAGTGTTGGATTAATTATTTAATTTAATCGTTAAATTAGTTTAATTAATGGAACACAAATTAGATGGCAAACAATTAATGGACTTCATTCTTATTTGAATGATTTATGAATGAAAGAAGTCCGTTAATTATATTTGCAATTAATCGTATTTATTAATTAATTCATGAGATGAATAATTGTGATTAAGTACGATGATGATCGTATGTCTCTCTTAGGATCAATATGCGTTTCCACATACCTAGAGAACATAGTTGTAGGAATCACAAACGATCATAACCTAAAACTTCCGATGAGCTAATAAGATTTAAAAATAAAATCCCTCATTCTTAATCAAGAATAATTATCAAGCTATAAAGGAAAACCAAATTGTTGAATTTTTCTTTCCTTCTACCAACAATTAAATTATGTGTAGCCTCTCATAATAGTGCAGTAAGCCGTGTTAGCGGGGAGTGCTATTGTGGGATAAGCTGTAATTTAATTGACATTAGATGGAGATACGGTCATAGATAAAATTATGTTGGATTAATGTGGTCGGCTAGATTAACTAGGGATTGCATTAGTTTGATATAGTTGGATCCATGACATCTCATATTGGTAGGCTAGACTTGACACACGAAGATTTTGATATTCGCTAGATTAACTTAGGTCATTATCAAGTGTGAGGTAAATCGATCTTTAGGGTCACATAGTGATGTGATTGATAGTACTCTACCTTTAGGCTTATGTAATCGGGATAGATTAACTACGGGTTACATTAGCGCTATTGGACCTAAAGCCCATTAAAGAAAAATAAGTTTTCTCGATTGTCTGCTAGAGGGTGGTGGAATTCGATAAAATTAGTGGGAGAACAATTAAAACATAAAAGTCCAAAATTTTAATTGTAACGATTATTACGAACTAAACTCTAATTATTGTCTTCTTAAAATTTTCTCAGCAACAATGTCCAAACATCCCCTTTCCTCAATCCTCGACCAAAACAAACTCACCG
The DNA here is from genome assembly GCF_056151865.1 of Erythranthe guttata. NCBI lineage: Eukaryota > Viridiplantae > Streptophyta > Magnoliopsida > Lamiales > Phrymaceae > Erythranthe > Erythranthe guttata. The sequence continues at coordinate 7,711,663 of NC_142539.1, read as the reverse complement.
GTCCAAACTATTTGGATTGGCTTCGCAATCTGAAACTTGTGCTCCAAGTCGAGGAGCGTCTCTATGTGCTCAATGAACGTCCCCCCGCTGCTCTTCCTGCGACTGCTACTGCTGACGAGACTGCCACTTTCGAGGCATGGAAGAAGGACGACCTCCATGCGAGGTGCTACATGCTAGCATCCATGGTGCCAGAGCTCGCGAGGAAGTATGAGTCTCACGTGCATGCTTATGATATCAAGCATCATCTTGAAAGCATGTACAGTGAGAATACTAGGGCATCGAGGTACTCAGCTACCAAGGAGTTGATCACCATGAGGCTGCGTGAAGGGGCTTCGGTCCACGAGCACGGTCTCAAGATGATCACTCTCCTTGAGAAGCTGGTGAACCTTGATGTCACCCTCCCGGCCGAGCTCTCGGTGGATTTGATCCTACTGTCCCTTCCTAGTTCTTATGAATCGTTCATAGTGAACTTCAACATGAACAAGCTCGATCCACCATTGGATGAGTTGTTGAACATGTTGGTCAGCTATGAGTCCACAATCAAGAAGGAGAAATCTGTTCTCCTAGTTGCTCCTTCTGTGAAGAAAGGTTCTTTCCAGAAGAAAAGGAAAGAAAGGAGTTTCGGCCCGAGCAAGAAACTTGAGAAGGGCGAGTCGAGCGGAGTGAAGAATGACAAGGTCACCAAGCAAGTTGATGACGCTTGCCATCATTGTGGAAAGAAGGGCCATTGGCGACGCAACTGCAAGGCTTACCTCGATCAGAAACGTTCTGAAAAGGGTACGTATTTAGTTGAAGTTAACTTGTCCGTTAAATCTTCTGCTTGGGTATTGGATACTGGTTGTGGCTCACATCTTTGTAATGATTTGCAGCTCATGACAAGAAGTAGGAAGCTTAATGTGGGTGAGACCTACCTAAGAATGGGCAACGGAGCAAGGGTTGCTGCTGAAGCCATTGGGACAATTTATCTTTCTGTTTTGGATTCTAGTTTTTCCATTGTTTTGAACAATTGTTTATTTGTTCCGTCACTTATTCGAAACCTTATTTCAATTCCTGTTTTGGATAATGAAGGTTTTACTTTTGTTTTTGGAAATTCGATTTGCATTATACAAAAGGAACAAAATATGATTTGTAAGGGACAACTTATAAACAACTTATATGAACTGAATCCAAGTGAAATACCTATTAACATTATATCAGCAAAACGAAAAGATATAAGTCTTAACCCCGCACAACTTTGGCACGCTCGACTAGGTCACATTTCCTTGAGAAGGATGAACAAGTTTGTTAGTGAAGGAATGTTCTCTTTGGAGGACGTTAAATCACTTCAAACTTGTGTATCCTGCCTTAAAGGAAAAATGACCAAGACTCCCTTCAAAGGGAAGATGGAGCGGGCCGAGGGTCTTTTGGATTTGATTCATTCAGACGTGTGTGGTCCACTAAGCGTTAGTGCTAGGGGTGGTTTTAACTACTTCGTTACCTTTACCGATGATTATTCTAGGTATGGTTTCGTGTACTTAATGAAGTATAAGTCTGAAACTTTTGAAAAGTTCAAAGATTTTAGACACCAAGTAGAAAACCAACTCGGTAGACGTATTAAGAAACTACGATCCGATCGTGGTGGCGAATACTTGAGTACTGAGTTTATAGACTATCTTAAAGAGAATGGGATTCTGTCTCAATGGACTCCTCCTGGAACTCCTCAACTTAATGGAGTTTCCGAACGTCGGAATCGAACACTGTTAGACATGGTTCGATCTATGATGGGGTTCACCGAGCTACCGGCATACCTGTGGGGTCATGCACTCCTAACTGCCGTGTATTTGCTGAATAGGGTTAATACCAAAGCAGTTAACTCCACACCTTATGAACTTTGGCACTCCAAGAAACCCACGTTTAAACATATTAGGATATGGGGTTGTCCCGCTTACGTGAAGCGGCTAGTGGGAGATAAGTTGGATACAAAATCCGACCTATGCTATTTTGTGGGGTATCCCGAGGATTCCATGGGATACGAATTCTACTATGTTTCCGAGGCAAAGGTGTTCGTCTCGAGAAATGCCGTGTTCCTTGAGAAGGAATTTCTATCAGATAGAAAGGGCAGTGTAGTTGATCTCGAAGAAGTTCGAGAACCACAATCTGAAGTTCAAGCACAACAATCAGATAATGAACCAATTCAACAAACCACTAACATACCTCCTGAACCGTCGCTGCGTAGATCCGAAAGAGTTCGGAGAGCGCCCGATAGGTTATTCCTCGTTGATGAAGTTGACCAAGGATGTGATCCTAGAACTTTCAACGAAGCTGTATCGGATACAGACAAGGGACATTGGCTAAATGCCATGAAATCCGAAATGGACTCTATGTACTCCAACAAGGTATGGACCTTGGTAGATCCACCCGAGGGAATCGTTCCCATAGGCTGCAAGTGGATCTATAAGAAGAAAATTGGAGTAGATGGAAAGGTATCGACCTACAAGGCTAGATTGGTAGCGAAGGGTTATACTCAAAAGCAAGGAGTTGACTATGAGGAAACCTTCTCTCCAGTTGCTATGCTTAAGTCCATTAGGATTTTGCTGGCCATCTCTGCGTGGTATGACTACGAGATATGGCAAATGGATGTGAAGACCGCTTTCCTTAATGGGGACATTGAGGAAGAAATTTACATGGCGCAGCCGGAAGGCTTCATATCTTCTGGAGATGAGCAAAAGGTTTGCAAACTCCAGCGATCCATTTATGGATTGAAACAAGCATCCCGTAGTTGGAACAAAAGGTTCGACACAACTATCAAAGAGTTTGAATTTGTGAAAAACCCGGAGGAACCTTGTGTCTACAAGAAGGTTAGTGGGAGTGCAGTGACTTTTCTTGTACTTTATGTTGATGACATACTACTCATTGGGAATGATGTAGGGATGTTGCAGTCGACTAAAGTATGGTTATCCACACGTTTCTCGATGAAGGATTTGGGAGAAGCATCCTACGTATTGGGAATACGGATCTATAGAGATAGATCGAGGAGATTGCTTGGCTTGTCCCAATCCATGTACATAGACACCGTTCTTAAACGGTTTAGCATGGAAGAATCCAAGAAGGGATTCTTGCCAATGTCCCATGGGGTTCGTCTCTCGAAATCCATGCGTCCTCAAACGCAAATGGAAATCGAGGAGATGAAAAGGACACCTTATGCATCCGCTATAGGAAGCATAATGTATGGCATGCTGTGTACACGACCTGATATTGCGTATGCTGTGAGCGTCACAAGCAGATATCAGTCTGACCCCGGCCCAGCCCATTGGAAGGCTGTGAAGGACATTCTCAAGTACTTGCGAAGAACTCGAGATTTGTTTTTGGTCTATGGGGATACCGAGTTGAAATTAGAAGGCTTCACGGATTCTAGTTTTCAATCGGACGTGGATGACTCGAAGTCAAACTCGGGGTATATATTCAAAGTCAACGGAGGTGCCGTGTGTTGGAAGAGTTCCAAACAAGGCACGACGGCTGATTCCACCACCGAGGCTGAATATATTGCAGCATCAGATGCTTCAAAGGAAGGGTCATGGATTAGGAAATTCATCCAAGAGTTGGGTGTATTTCCGAACGCTAGCGATCCAGTACGGCTGTACTGCGATAACAACGGAGCCGTAGCGCAAGCTAAGGAACCAAGAGCTCATCAGAAGTCGAAGCACGTGTTAAGAAAATACCATGTGATCCGAGAGATCATAGAGAGAGGTGAAGTCAAGCTAGACAGAGTCACCTCGGAGGACAATATTGCAGATCCCTTCACCAAGCCATTGTCAGGATCAGTCCACGAGAAACATCGAGAGTCGATGGGACTTAGATTTATGAGTAGTTGGCTTTAGGTCAAGTGGGAGATTGTTAGAGTAGGTGACCGGCAAGCCAACTTGTGGCTGTGGTCTTTCTCTTTTCTTTGTAATAAAACAATCGTTTTTCGTTCGTAATAATAAAATATCTTATTTGGCATTCTATATCTGTTATCCCATGCAAGCAGCATAGATATAGTCCTAACGAGTTACTCTATTACTGTGAGTTGATCTAGTAGAATCGTGAGATAACTCAGCAATGTAATGTAACTGTTAAACCTTGTTCCTAGTCGATGGGTTACGCCAATAATAAGGATACCGGCCTTTCCCTTTTGAGACTAGCACTTAGTGTATGTGTACTGCGTCTCATCAGTCCTCGGTGTTGTGACATCGGCATACTTGAGTGGGTGCTCATACTGGATGAGTTCACTGAACTCCCTCGCCCTAGAAATCTATAAGTGGTTCTCATTCATCGAGTAATAGGTTTCTAAGATATAGTTGTACACCATTAGTCCTTAAGACCCAGACATCACCGTGACTTCACTAGAGGACCGATTGTATCGTGACCTGTCCCTGAGTCCCACCGCGGACCGCTCCAAGGGCCAACGTTCGTGCAATCCGAAATCTAGTGTGAAGTCTGTGCATTGTAGTAGGGGATTCGAGCGCTTGAGTAGTCATGGATGTCCTGTGTGTTCTGACGGTTTATAATCCATGGAATCTCTGGCCAGAGTTGATAGTGGGGTGATTAGGGAAATGTGTTTCCCTAAGTCGCACACGAACGGATTTATAATACCTAGAACGTGCGCACAGTTATTGAACTTTATAAGAGGTCTCGGTGAACCAATGCCTCTAGTTCGATCGGGACATGTGCTACGAAGGGATCGTACTGTACGCTAACTATATCATAAGGTTCTTGCAGGCACTTCATTTGTATCTAGGGAATCATGATGCGTAGTTGCTAGACGCCAATCTTGATTCGTTGGGCACCGATTTGATCGGGATTAGGTAAAATGAGTTTTACTCTAATCGGGACTCTTGGGAGGAGTTCGTATAAGAACAATGTGTTGTTCGAATCACAAAGAGTTGTGAGCCCACGGCTAGCATACACCTGAACCATTGAGGGTCACACTTCTCGTGTAATATAGATCCTTGATAACAACAAGCATAGATTAATGTGTTAATCTTTGAACGATTGGATGTCAATATGATTGAATCCAAGATTCGTAATTGTGAATTGCGAATTGGAATAAACGTAGAGAAAGAGAGACATGCGGAATTTAGTGAACTTTCTAAATTGGGAAGTTTCCCGATTTAGCAAGTCCACTGAAGTGGAAGTTTCCAATTTTGGAAATTGGAAATTTCGAAGAGGCACTCGTATCGACGAGGACTTTGAGCTCGTCACAAATATAATTTTGTTATAATTTTGTGGACGATCGTTTATTAGAAACGAGGCCGACGAGGGAATGGGCTTAATGCATCAGTGGTCAAGCCCAATGACTTAAGCCCACTAGGGTTGAAAACCCTAGGTATAAATAGACCTCAAAAGGAGTTTTGAGATCAGATTTTTCAGCACAAAAACCCTAGCCGCTCAACACCTCTCGGCCGTTGCATCTCCGCCGCGCCACCGCCGACCACTGCCGGAAACACCGCCGGTTTTCTCCTCTTTCTCCTTCGTTTTATTCGTGTTGTTATCTAACTCGTTTATATCTAGTGCTATAGTTCGAGTGGGTCGAAAATACGAGGTGAAACCTAATTGGAGAGGAGCTGCTGCCCCGACGAATCCGTGCACCACCGCACGCGCCGCACCGCCGCTCACGCGCCGCCGCTGCCGCTGCCACGCGCCGCCGCTGCTGCTGCCGTTCGTCGCCGCTCGTTGCTTGCTGGATCAGCTCGGTCCAGCCGTGAGGTGCAGCCCCGTGGATTGGTAATTTGCAGCTTGTACGTGACTCGTTCTAGGATTTCGATTCGTCGAAATCACACGCTACAAGAGGTAATTAAATCGGAACTTTCGTAATTCGATTCGAACATGTTTGTAAGATTATTAATTTGCAAGCATGAGTAATACGTGATTACATGTTTTGATCTTATTGAATGATGAATAAGCATGTTTCGTGATTTTTCGGTTTTATGTATTTTTCAATTAAATCGAAAATTACCATATGTATGGCGGAAGCGTTAAGGTACGTTGACTATGTGATTAGTATTGCATGTAATCGAAACTAGTTCGATATAAAATTTTTAAATTCCGCTGCGTATACATGCACGATCCCCAACAGATTTAGTGTTGATTCAATAACTTTTGTTGATGTTGTGTTGTTTCTGTTGTTGTAGACAATGCTGTAATATAAACTACTTTTGTAATGTGTAACGTAAACCAAAGATTGGATCTTTGTGAATCGTAAGGTCGTTGGTCGTTTCTCGATTTTTATTAACGTTGTTTTGGGTTGTAGATATTGTATCTTGCATTATTTACTCGGTTCATTATTTAAATAAACGTTGGTAGTTGATGGATTTAAGGTTCAAATATTTGGACTCATGTAATGTAGTGAAACTTGTGCTTATTACATGTTTATGAGATACACATTTATTGAAACATAAATGTCAAAGTTCAATCAAGTGTAGGATTTTTTTAGTAACACTAAAGTTTCCAAAACTGATAATACAAAGTCACACATAAGCATACGTATAAACATAAATAAACCAAATTGGGAACTTAGATCTTTACAACCCGTCTAACAAATTGTAAATTTAAGAAAATCGGGAAGATCGTCCCTTACAGGTGACAAGCATCTGCAATGGAATAGAAAATTAGGGAACATTGTCCCTTACATTTGTTTGAAACAACACTTCAACATACCAACCAATACGATGTCAAACTAGGTAACAAAACACCACATAATAAAACTTCAAACAACAAAACATTCAACACACGAGTCTTTAAACAATAACACACCGACAAAAGATTCAAACACCATCGGAGTCAACACTTTCTTCAATGTCGTTACTGAAACTGACGACTGGTTCGTCCGCCTCATTCCCCCCGCCTTCATTCCCGTTGTTGTTGTTTGCAACGTTGCCACCACCTTCATCTCGGATTCGATCATAGAGATCGTCCAAGTAGATCGCATAGTGGGGATCCACAACTTGGGGTGGATTTGGCTGAGGAGCAACAACCTTATTAGCGTATATATTATTATTATTATTATTATTATGTATTATAGTTACCTTGTGTAATAGGTTACCTTGTGTAATAGGTTATGATTTCCTACATGTAACTATATATATGATTAATATACGTGAGAGACATAATTCTCTCTTTTCTCCAACTATATTTCTTCTATATGGTATTAGAGCCAGGCCAAATGAAAAGGTCCTGAGTTCGAATCCCACAGCCACCCATTTCAAAATATTTCAAGTCCAAGGCTTCAAATGTAATTCGCCTGCACTTGAGGGGGCGTATTGGAGATATTAATATTAAATGATACATTTCACTAACAGCTTAAGCTTTTGGTTGAGATGGTCATTCAACAAGCCACACAATTCTTCCTACCACTCCTTTCCGCCTCACAAATGTCTATGTCACACTCAATATCATCAAACACCTTATCTCTGTTCGAAAGTTCACCCGCGATAACTCATATTCGGTTGAATTTGACCCTTTTGGTTTTTGTGTGAGGGATCTTCGGAGTCGAGTCGAGTTTTTCAGGTGCAATAGCTCCGGTGACCTATATCCATTTGGTGTCCCTCCTCACACCCCACCTCCCGCTGCGTTCCTCACTGTCTCAACACCTTCGTCTCAAACTCTTTGGCATCGGCGTCTAGGCCATCCCGGCAAACACCTCATGTCCCGTTTATTTTCTAGCACTTTTCTTTCTCATAATAAAGACCCTAGGGAGTCTCTTTGTAATGCCTGTCAATTCGGCAAACATTTTCGTCTACCATTTTATTCTGAAAAATCTACTACTGTTGCTCCATTTCAAGTTATTCATGCTGATTTATGGACTTCTCCTGTCTCTAGTCTTACGGGTTTCAAATACTATCTTGTGTTAGTTGATGATTTTACCCATTATTTATGGACTTTTCCTCTTCGCAATAAATCTGACGTTTTTACAACCTTTGTCAATTTTCATACACTTCTAAAAACTCAATTCCAACATCCCCTCAAAGCCTTACAAAGTGATAATGGCCGTGAATTAAAAAATGCGGATTTTCAAAACTACTTCACTAAACACGGCATCCTAAATCGTTTTTCGTGTCCCCACAGCTCCCCTCAAAACGGACACACAAAACGAATGATCCGCACTATAACCAATATGATTCGATCCCTCATCTTTCAAGCTCATATTCCTCCTACTTATTGGGTCGAAGCCCTTCATATGGCTACGCACCTAGACCTGATCAACGGTGCGGTTAGAACCGGAACCAGAACCGGAACCTAACCGGGGTCAACAGTTTTAGAACCGAACCGGAACCGGTTTGACCGGAACCGAAAAAACCGGTTCGGTTCCGGTTCCTCATTTTTGGAACCGGGAACCGACGGTTAGAACCGGTTACTCTCTCTCTCTCTCTCTATATATATATATATATATATATATATATATATTTAAGTATTAAGAAAAAAAATTACGTATTTAAAAAAAATTAAGTTTTTTAAATATACTATCCACTTAAAAAAAACTATTTTTAAAAGTGTTTTTTAAGGTTTTTAAAGAATATATATATATATATATAAAATAAAAAATAAAAATTTATTATTAAGAACCGGCGGTTCTACCGGTTCTAACCCGGAACCGGTTAGGAAACGAACCGCAATGAACCGGATTTTTTCAGTTTGGTTCCGGTTCCTCCAAAATCGGAACCAGAACCGGCGGTTCGGAACCGGAACCGGAACCGAACCGAACCGTGGTCAGGTCTACACCCACCTACTCAATATCTTACCTACCAAAACTACACAAATTGGACCCTTTACGAAGCTTTTTAACTCACCAAACCTACATACTCTCATCTTCGAGTATTCGGCTGTCTCTGTTATCCCAACCTCACCGCCACCACACCATATAAACTCGCCCCCGTTCTACTCCTTGTGTCTATCTCGGTCACCCTTCCTCTCACACCGGCTATCGTTGTTTTGATAGATGCACTGGCCGAATCATAATTTCTCGTCATGTTACTTTCAACGAAACTCACTTTCCTTTTGCTGGGTCAACTCCCCCCACAAACACACTCCCTACCTCTGCTTTGGACGACAAAACACCCTCCCTGTTCCTCTTCCCTCAGACTTCGTCTAACTGTTGCAACAGTTCATTCAACTCTTTCAACAGTGGACCACCATGTTCCAACAGTTCGTCCAACAATCCTACAATACAGCCGACACCTGTTTCACATGCGACATCACCTCTCGACCACGACCAGCTCACAACCCCTTCTCCTATTCCCACATCTCCTTCTACTCTCACACCTCCCTCACCTCCCTTGCTCATCCTATGGTGACTCGCAGTAAAGCGGGCATCCACAAACCCAAAGTCCCTTTCTCTCTAGTTGCTTCCTCTACCTCTTCCATTCCCACCAACTATTGCCAAGCTCTTCTTGACCGAAATTGGCGAAACGCCATGATTGAGGAATATACTGCTTTAATTAAAAACAATACTTGGAATGTTGTGCCCCGCCCCCCGTTCACTAATGTTATTTCTGGTAAGTGGATATACAAACATAAACTCAAGTTTTATGGCTCCCTTGAGCAATACAAAGCACGGTGGGTTGTTCGCGATTTTCACCAGCAGGTTGGCTTCGACTTTGACGAGACATTTAGCCCAGTTGTTAAACCAGCCACTGTTTGAACATTTCTCAGTATTGCTCTCTCACGATCATGGCCAATCCATCAACTTGATGTGAAAAATGCCTTCTTACATGGCAATCTCTGAAACTGTCTACTGCGAGCAATCTCCCGGATTCGTCGATCCATCTCGCCCCACTCACGTGTGTCATCTCAACAAAGCACTCTATGGTCTCAAGTAGGAACCCCGTGCTTGGTATAAGCATTTGCCTCTCACATTACTACCATGGGGTTCAGAGAATGCAAGTCCGACACTTCACTCTTTGTGTACTGTCGCAACAGTTCACGCGACTCCCGCAACAGTTCACGCGACTGTCGCAACAGTTCATGCACCTACCTTCTACTGTATGCCGATGACATTGTACTTATAGCCTCCACACCTGAATTGCTCAGCTCTATCATCGCTTCCCTTAATCAAGAGTTCGCAATGAAGGATCTTGGCGATCTTCACTACTTTCTCGGTATCTCAGTAACTCGCTCGTCGAATGGGCGATTTCTCTCTCAACGCAAGTACGCCAACGAGATACTATCGCGTGCACACATGGATTCCTGCAACCCTTGTCTTACGCCGGCTGACACAAAGAGCAAGTTGTCTTTGACCACTGGACCCCCCGTTGCTGACCCTACTCACTATCGCAGCCTTATCGGTGCACTGCAATACCTCACATTTACTCGTCCCGACATTTGCTATGCTGTGCAACAAATATGTTTATTCATGCATGATCCGAGGGAACCTCATATGGCTGCTCTCAAGCGTATCCTTCGCTACATTCGTGGCACTCTCGACCACGGCCTTCACCTCTCCCCCAATCCGGACCTCTCTCTTATCGCTTATTCCGACGCCGATTGGGGTGGCTGTCCTGACACTCGTCGTTCGACATCGGGCTATTGCGTTTTCCTCAGCAACAACCTCATTTCTTGGTCCTCCAAACAACAGGTCACTACTTCTCGATCTAGTGCGGAGGCTGAATATCGAGCTGTCGCAAACGCCGTCGCCGAAATGACTTGGTTACACAACCTACTTTCTGAGTTGCTCTGCCCACTTTAGAAAGGCACCATTTTCTACTGTGACAACGTCAGTGCCGTCTACCTATCCAACAATCCTATTCAACACTCTCGTACGAAACATGTGGAGATTGATATCCACTTTGTCCGAGACAAAGTTGCTTTGCGACACGTTCGAGTTCATCACGTCCCATCCGCCTACCAGTTTGCCGATATCTTCACGAAAGGATTCCCTACCCAAGTGTTTCAACAGTTTGTCTCCAGTCTCCACGTCCTCTCCTTTCCCGTTTCAACTGCGGGGATGTATTAGCGTATATATTTTTATTATTATTATTTATTATAGTTACCTTACGTAATAGGTTAGAATTTTCTACATGTAACTATATATATGATTAATATACGTGAGAGACATAATTCTCTCTTTCTCCAACTTTATTTCTCCTATAAACCTGAGGAGCAACAACTTGTTCGTCAGCGCCGTCATTGCCGATGACGACCGGGTTTCTGGACCATAGCCCACAAGTCCGCGAAAGTTGACTGCCGGGGCCTGTTTCACATCAAACACAAAGTGGCAGTCTTCGTACAATGGAAACCGGTTGATTCTAAAGGTTCTCTCTTCCCCCGTCTCCTACACATCAATACCATTAAATAATGATCGAGTATTAATGAAAATCACAAAATCAGATATTCGTAAAGTCAAGAAAACTACAACCTATATGTAATTAAAGACAGCATTCCAGGTGCAGAATTTGAAGAGACAAGATCAGTCCACATAGACTTTGAGGGGCCAAAAACGGCAATTGCAATTTTCAGGCCAATACTTCAAAAACTTAAAAAGGGTATACTACGTAGTTGTGAAATCATCCATATCAAATAAATGTACTACATAAGAGTCGTGGGTTGTCATAATGTGCAAGTTTTATTTGTCCGCAGTTATTTTGTAAATAGTAGTTGCATGCGTTCAATCATAAGAAAAAACCACAAACAATTGTAGTTCAGTAAACAATGAATAAAGTTGCGTATTACCTTTCGATTTAGTGGCCAAATGCTCCTGTCCACCGTCAACTCCCTCGTACGAGCATCGTAAATGACTCCGTCCTGTGCAATGTACTCCTTAAAGGCAAAATATCGGTTCCTAAGCCAATTCATCCTGCTCTTTGTTTCACCCTCGTCGAAGTTACGTGAGAATTGGAAGCACAATATAATGTAGACTTCGAACAGGCATTCTTCATACACCTTGGAGTCTTCCAATGTTTCAGCGTCATGTGCAAAGGTTGCAGTCGCGTCGATCATACACTCGTCGTACTCGTACGGCCATCGGGCATTGTTGATTCTTTCCAAGCTACGCTAATTCCTTGTTCGGGGCCTCGTCACGGTACCTACAACAAGAGCATAAAAAGCACAACGTGAAAAAAAAAAAGAATATATATTTATAAGATTTAAAATGCAGAGTTTTCAAATGAAAATAACCAAAAAAGGAGTTCAACCTAACAGTTGCTTCTGAAACGAAGATTTTTTTTTTTTGTTTGATCTTCCTTGTATGAGCTACAGAATACGAACAAACTAGGGCACACACATATAAATATTCACCAACAAAATTCAAATTTATTTGCTCATTTAATGCTGCTGGAAATGGTCAACTTACCCACCAACTTCTATACATTAATTGACTTTAATGCAGCCATTAACACTTGGACGGCCATTTGTATCAAATGTAGACAATTAATGCCATTTCATCATTACTTCTTCAACCATATAAATGGAGGTAGAGGTGAACAACCATCATTACTTTTGTAAGAATGATTGATGTATGCTTCTACGCATTAATGAAGGTTGTCATGGGTTATTACATATGCAGCAGCTTTGTTATGTTTAGTATATCATGTTCGAACACCCTCTCGTGAATGCAATATCAGTACAATGGAACCAAAAATATCTCATAATATTATAATCAGTAATATAGGTAGTTGACATTTTTTTTTGTTTTGTCAGATTGAGTCTACTATTTTCCTTTCAACATTCTTGTCATCTATTAATTGAACAAGAAATATAACCGATACCTACAATCATTAATTAGGGTTTATTTATTTTCATTAGTTAGGGTTTCTTTATGGTAGCAGCCAATATGAAGTGTGGCTACAACAAATAACATCAGTCCCATAATACAGTAGCATACCATGCCCCAAAGAAGAAGCCAATTTTTAGGCGCGACGATTTTTTGTACGAGTTGGACTGGAGTGAGAAGATCGATGATTATTTCGTCGATCTGTTGTGCATGGAATCGTGTCGGGGCAGTTTCAAACGTGAAGGATAAAATACACTTGCCCAATTCATTTGTCAAGAAGCTATTCAAAATAAATTCAACTTGTTCTTCTCTTACAAGCACTTGACGAAAAAATGACGTTGCTGCGCAAAAGGTTCACCACCTTTCACTGGATTCTTGCTCAAGAATGTGTTTGCTACAATTCTACAACCAACATCGTTTCAACATCCTCCGACATGTGGGATCACATTTTGAAGGTTTTAATAATCGTAACTAAAAATATTCCTACATTTTATTTTTTCTTTAATCTTTACATATTAGTTAATTTAATCCCTATCCCTATGTCATATCACACATTATATCATTTTTTCTGTTTCACGGATATGCAGACTAGTAAGTTTGCGTTTTTTACCGCCACTCTGGGGAGCCTAAGTACAATGCATTAAAGTGTATTTTCGGACTAGAGCCTGTGCAAAACCCCAATGAGGCTGAAGAATCAATTGTGGTACTATCCGATGACGATGAAGCACACCCTGAAGTAGGCGAAGGATCTGATTTTCCGAACCATGCTATTAACGCGGATCGTCTAGGAGTTAACGCTCAGGCTTTTGAGGTGGTTGCAGAGCAAGAATTTGTTGTTGTAAACAATAACGACCCACATACTATCATAAATATTTTATCGGGTTCTCCCGAAAACATTGATTTCGATATGGTTAACTATCTCAACTATGTCTCTGACTCAGAGGGATCAAGAGACACCGAGGTTAGCACGGCAAACTCACACTACTTGGACAATTTCGACGATCTTCAGGGAAGCTCTATTTTACGGTCTAAAACGGGAAGCATGAGGAAATTCAAACCATTTGGAACTCCGAAGAGCTCAATGGCTTCAAACAAGCTTATTGAGTTCTTAACCCCAACAAACAAATAATTTGTTCTAGGTCTGCCCCGGTGGTAAGGTAGGGAACGTTTTGTGCATGAAAAACGACTGTATGATTCATGCATTCTTCAGGTTATAATTAATATCTACTGTGTGTTATATATGGTGTGTACTCGGTGAGTGTAATGTACTTATTATATTTTTTGTATGTAAAATAGAGAAGTGTCAACGAAAACGAACGGATGTAAGATTGTGTGGTCTAAGTAATTTGTAATGTGGTTAAAATATAATGTTTTTTTAGTGATGTATTCACTATTGTAATTTGTAATATAGTAATGTTGTTCAATGTAGAAGGTTATGGAACTTCTCCTTACATAGGACTGATGTTGGAGTAACTAAGATATTACTATTAAAAATTAATCTGTTTTTCAGTACCTACAACTAACTACAATTTCTAAAAGAGTTAGTCCTAAATGCAATTGGTAAGTAAGTTATGGCACGACAACATATTTATAGTTAAACAAAATTAGTAGCAACCTAATATAAATTTGTTCTCGTCATAACCACGTTTAATAAAGCACACTATAATATGGAAATTTGACAACCTCATTCATAGGTTATAATTAAACACATAATAATGTGTACAGCTAAACGGACTACACTTCTTGAATGTTGTTACTAGTAACGTCCTTCAAATATCAACTGCACCATATTTGCCTTGTGCTCATCACTCAAGCAAAACAATATATCAAGATCTTTGGAGGTATCGCAAACGCGATAAGTTGCTTTAAGCCTCTGTTCGAAGGTAAGGTGTTGCATGTTGGCTAGTGTGTCAAAAACTTGTTTCCTAGCTGCCGACACATCTTTCTCGAACCCCATGCGACTCACTAATTCAGCCATTTGGACCTCCATTTTCTCGAAGAATTTTGAAGCCATCTCGGCGTAACCACCGTCGTTGGTGTCACTACGTGATCGCTTCTTAGTCTTTGATTTACTCTTCGTGGAAGTTGCTTCATCAACACGACTAAAAGACATATACTGAGATTAATTGTCTGCATTTGACGGATCCAGTTGTGGAACTTCGTCATCATCGTTGGACATGTGTTCTTTCCCTTTGTTAGAGTTCGACACCAGATCATTAATGGCCTCAGTGAATGCTTCAGCATGCTCCTCGGTGGCACGATCCTTACCAAATATTTGAGCCCAATCCTTGTAAAACGGCCACGATTTGTACCGCATGGAACGGGCATTAACATCGGTCTACGTGCAAACACGGAGCAGCAAGTTTAGCATTAAGAAGTATAAACAATTATAAATGTGGCCCAATTCCAATAATTTATTTCTATTTTTTTAGAAAAGGAATACCTTAATGTAATCTTGCCACACTTGGTCGTCAATGACGTCAATGGTATTGTTCGAGTCATTCCAACCAAATCCGAACCTTGACAACATGGTGCTTAATGCTCCATAATGTTTTTTCGACACGTGTATCTTGGAATGGATATGAGGGGAGGCCTTAAGATCGCTTCCTGGAAACTTTTGAACCATATATTGTTCAAGGGTTCCTAAATAACCGATTTTAAAGCCATTTTCACACTTCCAACCTCTTGACACAATATCTTTCAAACCTAAAATTAACGTTTGCTCTTCAAGGACTGTCCAACAATGCCTGTTGTTGGAGACACAATTTTTGCTTGTACTGCATTTTTTCGGAGCACCAGTACTTTCCATATTACCTGAATTTAATGTAAATTAAACCAGCCATTGTAACAATATAAATAATGTTCAGATTACAGCAGATACAAATGGAATAATAAATCATTACAAATTTAAAACACATTAGTATCCATGTTGCAGTCATACAAAGAAACAATGAAATACATTTAAAGTACGGAATTTGTAGTTTTTTTTTGAACTATCTAGACGATAACCACTGATTGTACATGTTAGTCGCAATTGTATCCCGCCAGATCGTCCACTCTTCCGAAGACTCAACAGTATTAATGTAATCCTCACCACTAATAATGCCTGGATTTTTCCGAAAAAAATCGTCTAAAGTTTCCTCTTCCGGATCGAAGAGGAGACAACACGCCATTACGATCCCATTTTGAACTTTGATGGGGTAATATGCCGGACTACGTAATATGGCCCATCTTGACTTTAAAAGCCCAAAAGCCCGCTCGATGATGTTTCTTGCCTTTGCATGTTTCATATTAAAAAAATTCTCTAAATTTCTAGGTGCGGTTGGACCGTTCGCATATGCATCGATGTGGTATCTACAACCTCAGTACGGTGCGAAAAAACCTTCCCCGTTCGTATAACCGTTATCAACCAAGTAGTAGTTACCTGTAAAGGTGAAGGATTTACTACAGTTGAAATTAACTACGTTTGATCCTAGATAGTGACACTATGTTAACTAATTGACATTATTTGGTACTCTACGAACTAATACTTACCCGTGGGGACTCGAAGACCATTGTCTCGGGTAACTGCATCACGAAGTATTCTACTATCGGCTGCAGGCCCTTCCCAACCAGTAAGTAGGTATATAAATTTCATGTTATCATCGCAAACAGTTAGAACATTGATCGACACATTACCCTTGCGATTCCTGTATCTTGGTTTATCAAGATAAGGAACCCGGCACCCTATGTACGTCCCATCTAGTGCACCAAGACATTCCTAATAAATAATCACCGTAATAACGTCGTTATTTAAACAAATAATAGCTGTGTAAGACAACATTGACATTACATTTTGTATGTTGGTACCTTGAAATGTGAAAAGCGCTCATATTTACAATTTTCGTCGACGGGTTTTGGTGTTAACAATAGCATTTCGTGTAACTTAAGCAAGGCCAGTAGAACGCGGTTAAAGTGCTTGCTTACCGTGTATCCATATCTGTTAAAATGACTCTGAACAACAACGTTTTTTGTGTGATGGGCTAAAATTTGAAGAAACGTTGCGACTTGCTCTGGTATAGACACATTTCTATTTGCTTTAAGACCACCAACAGTTCCTAAAATGTAACACAACTGGTAAAAGGACTGTATGTTCATTCTAATATTATGACGACATGTTACATCGTTCAAACCAACTAGTGAACGCAAATAGTCAAGGTGTGAAGGTGTTCGTCCTACTAAATTGTAAGTTTGGGTGTTATTGTGAGAGCGAGACAATGGACGACGATTTTTTTGACTAAAAATGTGAATAGACATCAAGAAAATTAGCCTGAGATTAAACATGAGTTGATGCAAAACAACAACGTCTTCTTCCTTAACAGCAATTTCCACAATTTCCTACATTAACAACAATACCTCATATCATTATTGTATACAGTAGATACTTATTAACTGCACCATCTCCGATTATTTAGCATCTTATGGATTAAGAACATAACTGAATAGTTGTTGACTAGTAACCTATGTTTAGTAGGTGTATAATTTGGATTATACGTTTATAGAAATCTCAAATAACTTACATTAAACAGTTAAAAGTTGAACAAGTAAAAAAAAACTGTTTAATCTATGAACACAGACATTTCGCAAAGCGATTTTGTATTTACTTAGTTCCGAAATTAGAAAATCTTAGTAAATCGTAACCGTAGAAGCAAATGTAGAAAGTAAGAGTAAATATTATACTTTGTTCAACTGTACACAACAGTTGCAGTTCTTGGCATCAACATAATAATACAAATAATAACCGAGTCAATAACGGACATAAAACAGTAATGGGTGGCATATATTTTGAAGTATGGAATCAACCATGGTTGCAGTATTAATAGCAAAGCAAATACCTGTAGATAATGGCGCAGTAAACTTAAGCTGCTGAATGCCAAATAAGAAACCTTACTGTATTATTGAAAACAAAGGAGTTAAGAAATATATAGCTTAAAAAACAACAAAGAAGAAATGGGTACTGTACTTCAATGTTGCTGAGGAGTTGTTGCAAAACACGAAGCCCTAAATTTTTCATTTCAAGTTGGACGGAATTAAACATAGATTTATATTAAAATCAGAGACAAAGATGAACCTGCGACAATCACGGTCACCGAAAAATTTCAAAACAGATCCTTCCAACGAAAGTTTGGTGCCGACCCGTCTTCGTCTTTGATTCGATATGCCAAAGTACAAGAAATTTTAGGGCATTTTATGAATGTATTGAACGGATTAAACCCTAAAAGAAACAAAAATGTAAAAACTGGAAAGACGATGAAAGATCTGATTTCTTACATGGGGAGGCTAGGGCTGCATCTGCTAAGGGGGAAACAACTGATGTATTCCGTATTTATATCGATTATTTTCGTAATTTAAATATTATTGAGGGACATTTTCGTGAATTCAAGTGGGTCAAATAGTGGGATTACATGTGGGATATACTATTTAGTCAAAATTGGGTGGATAATTAATAATTCAATTGGTTGATTAAAATGGTGAGGCTATTTGTCAAGGATGGAAAATCAACCGAACCAAACATTATACCCAGGAATACAATTCATCCCGTCCCTGCTAATAATACAAACCAAAATGTGAATGATCGAAGCGTTCGACGTCAATGACCGAAGTACGGTTGAAAATGTGAATGTGGTGGAACAGAAGGACGACGATCCGGAAGCAGAGCATAATACGATGGAAAGATTTCACTTTTTTGACAGAAATGATGACAATGTGATTGAACCGATGTCTCTTGCAATGGAATACCCATCGGATGGTGATAATGCGGAGGAGACGAAGGGTGTATTGGATGTCACTACCTCGTGTGTTCATGTGTTTGTTTATTTTTATGTTATTTATGTTTTGCATGGATGACACTAAAAATGTACGTTGTTATGATTTACTTTTAATTATCTGTTGGGGTTGATTCTATATACATTTGGCATTGCCAAACATGTTTATTTGGATGAATAATAACCAAAAAAACATAAACATTAATCAATGATGCAAATGTGGTAAATGAAACATAAACAAACATAACAATCTTAGTGGGATTTTGAATAGCATACTTAATACTGTACATAAATACTTTACACAACACAATGAAATTGAAACTAAACGAACAAATAAATTGATACGAAATTAAACATACAACACTTATTAGCGTATTATCCCAACATTGAAAATTCGCTCGAACTGCTGCTGCTCATTGCAGAGAAAATAAGTTCTGAAGTGGAGGTGAACGAATTATAATCCCAAGTTCAAATCCTATTCATTAAAATGTTTAAAGGGTATCATCGTCAATTACTACATCTGAATAGGGAATCCAACGAACCTACGACGAGATTGATACAATCGGATTCAATGCGCAGACACCCAATCCGGTGAACCAAAGATGAGACCAAATGTATTTTGTGTCAATCCAAATAGTGTATTTCCAAAATGAATTTTGAATCTCATCCCAACCCATCAACCCACCAAAATAGCCCTTAATAGATTATTAATCATATGTTAATAGTTTTATTATAAATAATCTAAAGTGGTAGGACCAAATTGTAGTTTAAGAAATTCTTGAAAAACCTTAATTACCAAACAAATTCCAATTCTTCCTACACCTCTTCCCTTAGCCTGCTCTATCCTCATGCTCCTCCAAATCATCATCATCATCGTCGATGCTTTTGTCATTGCCGGAGAGATCTTCATCAACGAAAGTTTCCGCCGTCGTCAACATCGTCGCCTTTTGTGGCACCCTCGCCATCCAGTTCTTCGTCGGTTTTGACAAGAAGAACATGGAGTTTGAGTTGGTTTTTTTTTTTCTTCTTTTTCTTTTTTGCATTCTCTTTATTTAAAACCGAAACACTGTTAAAAAATATTAAACTAAAAATATTTAATAGAAAATACACAATATTTGTAAACCAACTATACTATAAAATTGCCAAAAAAAACCCTATGGTATTTTTGTCATTTTACCTTGGGTAAGCACCATAAATTAAATGAAAAATTAGTTGGAGATTACTCATAAATATTCTGTATAGCTATAAGGATAAGCGCATTTTGCCATTTTGCTAAAAGTCCTTGGGCCTCCCCCTCTAATGGAACCGCTTAGGAAAACTATTAGTAACGGCAACGCGGTGATTTACATAGCGTAGTTGCACAACTTAGTGATATTAACACTACAAGAAATTTTGGTTTTAGTGACGATTTTGTATGGTCGCTAAAAGTTAGAAAATGGTAGCTAAAACTTATAGCGACCAAATTAAGCTTGGTCACCGGTGGTCACAACAGGGTAGTTACTAAAAGTACTCAGTGACAAGAAAATTAATTGGACGCTAAAAGATGAGATTTAGTGGCGAACTAATAGTGGTCACTAAAAATATAATTATTAATGACCAGTTATTGACTCGCTAATGTAAATTTTATGGTGGTAATTATATTAACATGGTTGCTATAGCAACATATATAGTGGCCATATAATTTTGTTCGCTAAATGATATATACGTATAGTGACCATATTTTATTGTTGCTATAGAATATATATTTGGCCACCACATTTTTTGGTTGCTACATAATATACATATAGTGACGGTATATATTGGTTGATAAATAATATATCTGTTGGTTGCTAAAATATATACATATAGTGACCATATTATTGGTTGCAATAGTTTTTACACAATTGCAGCAATTATTAAATTTACTGACCAATTCAGACCAATAATTAATTGGTTGCATTAATCATTAATGTTTATTTGCAACGGTGGCTGTAAAAAAAAAAATTTTAAATAAAACTAAAGCTTGCAAATTTACACATTATCAATCAAATGTGAATATTATAATTTCAATCTATCATACTACATACAATAATAAATCAATCATTTAAAATAATAAGAAAGATTACTATAATTATTTCATAATAAATTCCACTTCATAAATTGTTAAGCGACAACAAATATGACTTCCACGATAACGTTCTTTCACTTCATCAAACAGTCCAACCTGAAAAAGGGAAAAAAATCAATTAGAAAATAAGAAATCATATGATAGAATCAATTCCAATCATTTGTCACTTAGTAGCACTCAAAATTCAATAATGTATCTGCGCTCAAAATTTAATAAATAATAGTGAAGAAATAGAGATTCTCACCTGAAGTCCAATGCAAGTGCTATAAAAACACCTTACTTTGGAGTCATGCTCAAGTCTTTAATGAGAGCATAAATATACTCAACACCTATCAAATATTAGAATTAAACAAGTTATCGAATGTTAACATAATCGTTTACTATTCGGTTCTATTTCATATAAACATATCCTAACTTAAATCTTATGCCATAACTGACAATCGAACATAATACACAATTTCTATGGCGTTCTATTTACCAAATACAACACACTCCAGGCATCAATTCACATGGTACGGAGTTGACTCGTGTTTGTTTGACGAGTTCTCGAAACAAAGGTTTAAAACAATTGTTTCCACAATTTCTTTGAAAAATCATAACAATTGGTACGATTATCCAAATTGGGAACGTAATATGCCAAATGAAAGCTAACAACTGCATCTACATGTTCACTGAAGACTCTGATCACAAATTATGATCCCAGCATATGCAAAACAGGCCCAAAAGATGATTACAGAAAACTACCAGAATTTCGGATAAATTCTCTTTTCTGGTACAGTTTATTGTAAAATTCATAAGTATTTGCAAAGTTATCCAAATTGGCCAAACAATATACCAAATCAAAGCTGACAACTTCATCTAAAAGTTTACTTAAGAAATATATCCGAAATTATTATCCTAAGATGGTAATAAAACCCAACGAAGATGATTCATCAAAACTGCCCTGTTTTTGGCAGACTCACTACCGTCAAATTCTCATCTCTAAAAGGCTATAAAACTTGCTCGAATTAGAAGCAATTTAACACTTACATGTAATTATCACGGTCCTCGACGACTTTTGTGAAGAGACTGATTCGAAAATCTCACTCCAAACCCTTCGATTTCGGCTCCGAAAACAGGTGCGGCAGAATGTTTACTATTTCTCAGAATTTCGCCAACATAGCTGTCGGGTTAAATTTGGTTATATAAATTGAAGAAATAACTAACAAAGTCTTTCTCAAATAACAAAGTCTTCTCACCTCGAGTTAGCACCAAAAGCAACATCATAGACCAAAATTTTCTTAGGTACACAACCACGAATGACACACCTGAAATAAGAATCCATTAGTTTCTTAAGCTTCACCTTCGATCACATTACTTTAAAATTGTTGCTCAATGTGCATAAGAAAAATTTCAAATAACTAATGACTCAAAGAACTAATGACACATATAGATGCTAACTATGGACATTAAACTAGAAACCAACATTATTTGTTGTCACATTTTCTTCCAAAAATCGTAGCAGGCCGTACGCTTATCCAAATTGGGAAAACAATATACCAAATAAAAGTTCACAACTTTATCTACAATTGTGATGAAATTACTAAGATAACACACCAATAAAAGCCCGAAAAGTTGAATACAGAAAACTGCCAGAATTGTTTTGGACAAACTTGTTTGCTGTCACAGTTTATTTGAAAAATCATAACAATTTGTAGAGTTATCCAAATCGACCAAATAATATACCAAATAAAACCTCACAACTCAATATACAAATCATCAGAAGACACATAACATAAATTATTACTCCAACATAACAAAAACAGCTCCGTATGATGATTAGGCAAAACTGCCCTGTTTTTTGACAGATTCGCTGTCGTCTGATTCCGACCCCTAAAAGGCTATAAAACGTGCTTGAATTGGAAATAATTAAACACTTACTCACAGTTTTCGAGGTCCTCTACGATTTTCGAGAAGGAATGATTCCCAAATTCACACTCCAAACCCTTTGATTTTGGCTCCGAAAACAGATGCGTAGCAGATTTTATTTCCCTTTCCGGCGAGCAGGCTGAAATTCACACCAAATTTCGGCGACCACCGCCGAATAAAACTGCCTAGCACCACCATTAATGGGAAGCTAACTTCTCGAGGTTTGTAACAATACCTTCTATCATCAATACTCCACCGTTAACACCTCCGTTCATTTAATTCTTTGAAGAGCCAAAAGCTGAAGTCCAGATAACGGCCACCATCGGCGACCTCTGCTGGAAATCACCAACACCGGTGTACATCTGAACTCACAATTATTCCAAAGGTGGGTCCTGATCGACGAGATTCATTCTCGAAGGTCTCCAAACTATTATTTTTCCTTAAAACCCTAATGTGAAATTATCTTTTCAAATCCCCAATTATTTTCCTGTAATCAAATCTTCCGAATCTCCTTTATTGAATTCAAAAATTCTCGAACAGGGGTAGGAACTAGGGCTTTGAGAAATTGGGTGAAATAGGCGAATACTTTTGGGGAAAACAAAAGAGGTAAGATAAGAGGGATTTTGGTGCAAACATAATGAAGAAATTAAGAGATAATTTTTTCTTGATTTTCTGTAATATTATGCGAGAATTGGTAGAGAGAAAGAGAACGTAAGGAGAGAGTGAACATAGTAATGTTTTGTGATGAAACGACAGAATGATAAATGGCTGTAATTTTTTTATTATTTGCATTTTCGCCCCCCATCTTCCTTTTATTTTCTTTTCTTTTCTTGATTTGTTTAAAAATTAAACTAGTGACCAAATCGATTTGATTTCCGTAAGTAGTTTCATAGTAACCAAATTCAAGTGGTTGCTAGTAGGGGTGGAAATCGGAACGAAATTTCCGATTTCCGCCGGTTCCGATCCGAATATTTCCGATTTTGGAACCATTTTTTATGATCCGATTTCCGAAATTCCGATTTCCGATTTTTCCGAAAAAAATCGGATCGGAATCGGAATTGTATATAAAATATTCGGAATTTCCGAATTCCGATCCAAAAATAATTCCGAATTTTCCGAAAGTATTTCCGAATAATTCCGAAATTTCCGAAAGTATTTCCGAATAATTCCGAAATTTCCGAAAGTATTTCCGAATAATTCCGAAAATTATTACTATTTATTAATTATTATAAAGTTACATTTTTATTATAAAAGAAATATACCACATCTTCTTAGGCCCACTTTAGCAAAAGCCCAAACCCAATATTTTCCAAGTAACGTGAATCTAAACCCTAATTCTAAGTCATTTCTCTTTCTCTCGTCTTGCATCAGCCGCTCTATCCATGGAATCTATCATTTCTTCCACCAACATCCATTCTTATCTCTGTGAAATCTCCTTTTTCTTCCACCAGGGCCGCCCATTGTTCTTATCGTCGAGCACCGACCACCACATGAGCCGCCCCTCTTTCTCTTCGCGTAGCACGGCCAGCGCTGCCCCTCGTTTTCTCCGCGCAGCATAGCCAGCGCCGCCCCTCGTTCTCTCCACCGAGCACCACCTACACCGCCGCTCATTCGCTCCGGCGGACCGGCACCTCAAACCACTGTTATTGCACCTTATCAAAGTACCTTAAACCAACCCTCACTAGAACAGTTGATACCTAGTCTCCACTATTAGAGTAGAGGTCTAGGCTTCCAATCATGCTGCCTCCCCTATTTCCAATTTGCAACACGATTTGAATTTCTCAAAAAAAAAAAAAAAAAAAAAAAAAGACGACTTTAAGGATTAAATAGGTTGGAAAGACTGCATAATGCCCGTTGAAGGGAGCATTATAAAAGTACAGAGTAAGTAACCCTCTAGACTATAAGCTCCGACCCAAAATGCTCCATCAACTACAAACTGGGACAGTTTGTACCCCTCCGTAACTCAGTCACCGTTAATAACTGCCAAAAACATTAACGGCGTTAGGTTTTCCGTTCAAACCATAAACCTGGATAAAAAAAAATAAAGCTTATATTCCACCAAACGCCTCCCTCCACCAGTACGATTCCGTCACTATTTACATTTTTCTATTCTATCATCTAATTAAAACGTTTTCATTGTTATTCATACCTAAGATTTTACTATTATTGTAGCTGGTTGATACAACTCCTAAGTGGGAGAAATCAGCTCCACAATCTCCACCGAATCTGACTGATTCTCTTAAGCCGCTACAAAAGTCAAAGCAGAATCCGGCGGCGTTGCCATCACCTCCGGCCGTGGCAGTGGCTGAATTGCTGATTAAACCACCTCTTCCTCTCCTGATATTCGAATTGAAATCAGGCACTAAGTCGTCCTGGAAGTTCAGCAAGAAAGCTCCAAAGTTTTTGCTCGACAGCAGGGCTACAACCGACGTAAAAGGAGGCCTCCACCCCAAACAGATTCGAACAACCACCTATGCCGCGGTGGCGTCAAACAGAGAGAATAATATTGCAAGTGGCGCCATAGATGGAGATCAACAACACCGATTTCCAAGTGTTATCGCCAGGCTCATGGGCCTCGACCCATACCCAAATTCATCCAATTTCGAACCGGAAAAGAAGCCGGTGCTCCAGTGATCTGCATCGGAATCGAGAGTCTCGAAGGATCTGTTCCAATCTAGATTCATCCCAGACGACGACAACTTTAATTCCAAGAAGCAAACTCAATCGCATTTCTTACATACTCAGCCAACAGAAGCACATTTTGCAGATCCAAACAATCATTCATAACATAAAGCAAATGTCAAAACTCCACCTCAACGTTTGCAGACGGCATATTAACTTAGGGGTACAAACTGTCTCAGGTTGTAGTTGATGGTCCATTTTGGGTCGGAGCCTATAGTCCAGGGGGTTAACTGTATTTACCCCTAAAAGTAATTACAATATCAAAAGTAATTTGAAGTTTTAAAACTTCTCAAATTTCAAACAAACTTCGACAAGTTTTAAAACTTCTCAAACTTCCTAAATTTCCAACAAGCTCCACTTTTATTAGGTAAACAAACTAATTTTAATAAAGTTTATTTATTTTGGTCATATATGAGAATATGCATATTTGTGTTTCAAATGCTTTTAATAAGATTATTGATTATTGTCAATTAATTAAATGCATTAGTTTATTATTTTTGGACCATAAAAGGCAAAATTCCTCGCTCCTAGGGCCCCATCCCTTGGCCCGACAAGTATTTGATAGAGAAATATAAATTATGGTGACTCAACGGCCCGTTAATGTAGCGGACCCAAACCTGGTGCCCACAAGGAACCAACCCTCATTGGAGTTGAAATCCCCACACTGTGGCTGCCAGGATTCAATCCTAGAACCCTGGACCAACTTACCACCTCCGGAACCAGTTGAGCCATACCCATGCGGGATAAGTTTATTATTCTAATAGTATTCACAATGGTGTGCTACGACACACATCAAATCATTTCGAAAGTTTGCTAAGAATATAAAGATAAACTTTCACAATCTATATGGAATTGGACTAACCATTGATAAAAGACTATAGTGTATTTAAGCGTTTGGTTTTGATCACAATAAACGGAGAATAAATTTTGTAATTATAGTTTTAACTTATTGCACTAACACACCCGACATGTGTTGAACTGGACAAAGTGAACTAATTGTTTCATTACTGTTTAAATATGAAACTGCACCACTTCTAGTTTTCAACATATTACTTACATTTTCATCTCATTTTAGTTCTTTCACCGAAACGAATTTGTGTTTGTTAAAGTTTCCAATTTTCTTTTTCAAAACCACTTTTAAAATTTCTCTCTCCTTCAGACATGATGTGGCTGCTAGACTAAAAAGACTTGACTGTTACATTAAAAATTGTCTTCACTAAAAAAAACATAGACATTTATTTTTTAAAGTCTTCGTTTTCCTAATACATTTAAACATGATTTGACCGCTACAATGTATTTTTTTTTTTGTCTTATTTCAACTTATAAACAAAGATTATTTTCATTCTCCTATTATTCTCTCAAAACATATTTCCCTAAAATAATAGGGGTAATATGCATGACACCCCTCAAACCAAACCTAATTAGATCTAGGGGACAAGCTCAATTAGATTTTTTTTATTAAATCCTTAATTCTGAACAAAAATTGTTACACATCCTTTTAATTTTTTTAAACCCAAAACTATCCTTAATATAATAAATAATAAAATACATTACTCTCATTCTATTATTTTTTCTCTTTCTCTTCCTCTCTATTATTCCGCCGCCCACCTCCTCTTCTTCTCTCTCTTTTTCTCTCTTTCTCTATTTCCACGCCCCACGCCCCAATTTGCCCAACTCCTCATCTTCTCCTCTCTCTCTCTCTTTCTCTATTTCCGCACCCTCTGTCTCATTCACTTTTTTTTTTCTTTTGCTTTCTTTTTCTTTCTTTTTAATTATTAAATCTGAGGTTTTAATAGATCTGCAACGGGACGATGGTGGCCAATTCAGATGCCCTTGTGCGGCGGGTCGATGTCCCTGACTCGCCTTGGCCGGGGAAGTGGCGATTGCATCACGGAAGGGTTGGCGAGATGTGTGCCTGCATATGTATTTTCGTTGTTTTTATAGCAGTGGCTAGGGCTGGTTATGATGAATTCATGGTATGTGTGCGTTTAGTTGCGTATACGGCGAGACGGCCGACGGCGGCTGGTATACGATTGCTAGCGATGCTGGGGTTCCAAATTGCAAAAGTAGGGTTTTGAAAATGACTCTAGTTGTCTACAAGTGTCTAACGACGTTATGAATCGAAGAATCGACTGTTATTGAAAGCTTTTTTTAATGTTAAAAAGAACATTTTTGTGGCTAATTTGACCGCTAGAGTTTGGCGGCAGCTGCGTTTGGCTGCGAGTGTTGATGACGGCTGGGGGTTATTGGCGACTAGGGTTTGATAGTACTTCATAGTAAAACATAGTATACATAGTATACAATAGTACTATACTATAATATATTGTGATATACTATACTCTACTACATAAAAATATGTATATTATACTATACTCTACTACATAAAAATATGTATATTCGATTAAAAAATGAAAAAAAAAGCATGCTTTTGTTTTTGTAATAATAATATAATATTATGTAGAAAAGAAAAAGGAAAAAAATAATTTTAATTTATAATATTGTATAAATGCTAAAATGAAGAAAGAAAAGAAAACGACAAAAATATTTTCTGTAAACAAAATTAAAAAAATATTAGACGTAAAAATGAAACTATTAAATGTAGAACAAATAAAATATTAAATTTGTGAGTGGAAGGGCATTTTTGTAATAAATTTTATAAAGGATGTGAAGCAAATGTTTAGCTGGACTTGTCATTTAGTTCTAATAAGTTTTGTCACCACGGACCTATATCTTAAGGCCCCTAAATTATTATTATTATTATTATTATTATTATTATTATTATTATTATTATTATTATTATTATTATTATTATTATTATTATTATTATTATTATTATTATTATTATTATTATTATTATTATTATTATTATTATTATTATTATTATTATTATTATTATTATTATTATTATTATTATTATTATTATTATTATTATTATTATTATTATTATTATTATTATTATTATTATTATTATTATTATTATTATTATTATTATTATTATTATTATTATTATTATTATTATTATTATTATTATTATTATTATTATTATTATTATTATTATTATTATTATTATTATTATTATTATTATTATTATTATTATTATTATTATTATTATTATTATTATTATTATTATTATTATTATTATTATTATTATTATTATTATTATTATTATTATTATTATTATTATTATTATTATTATTATTATTATTATTATTATTATTATTATTATTATTATTATTATTATTATTATTATTATTATTATTATTATTATTATTATTATTATTATTATTATTATTATTATTATTATTATTATTATTATTATTATTATTATTATTATTAATATTATTATTATTATTATTATTATTAATATTATTATTATTATTATTAATATTATTATTATTATTATTATTATTATTATTATTATTATTATTATTATTATTATTATTATTATTATTATTATTATTATTATTATTATTATTATTATTATTATTATTATTATTATTATTATTATTATTATTATTATTATTATTATTATTATTATTATTATTATTATTATTATTATTATTATTATTATACTATTCTTATTATTATTATTATTATATTATTATTATTATTCTTATTATTATTATTATTATACTATTCTTATTATTATTATTATTATTATTATTATTATTATTATTATTATTATTATTATTATTAGTATTCTTATTATTACTATTATTATTATTACTATTCTTATTATTAGTATTATTATTATTCCTATTCTTATTATTACTATTCTTATTATTACTATTCTTATTATTAGTTTTATTATTATTATTATTATTATTATTATTACTATTATTATTATTACTATTATGATTATAGTATTATTATTATTATTATTATTATTATTACTATTATTATTATTATTATTATTATTATTATTATTATTATTATTATTATTATTATTATTATTATTATTATTATTATTATTATTATTATTATTATTATTATTATTATTATTATTATTATTATTATTATTATTATTATTATTATTATTATTATTATTATTATTACTATTATTATTATTATTATTATTATTATTATTATTATTATTATTATTATTATTATTACTATTATTATTATTATTATTATTATTATTATTATTATTATTATTATTATTATTATTATTATTATTATTATTATTATTATTATTATTATTATTATTATTATTATTATTATTATTATTATTATTATTATTATTATTATTATTATTATTACTATTATTATTACTATTATTATTACTATTATTATTATTATTATTATTATTATTATTATTATTATTATTATTATTATTATTATTATTATTATTATTATTATTATTATTATTATTATTATTATTTTTATTATTATTATTATTATTATTATTATTTTATCTCCTATTTTCCAGCTTGTTTTCTCTTTAAAAAAAATTGGTTCATTTATTTAATTATCGATTCATATTATGATTAGCTGACTATGCATTAGTTGGGTTCGCATTAGCTGACATCCGACCATATTTTTTTATTTGAACTCTTTTTTCTTTTTTTTTCGGCCGTAGATATTTAAGACTCTGATTACTGAGACCCGACTGTTTTAATGTTGAAGTCAGCTAATCGTAGCTCCGATGATCCGCCATCGAAGGAAAAAAAGGTCAAACGTCAATTAATGTTGACGTTAACTAATGTTGAGTGAGATAATTAACGAAATCCGACGACCTGCTGTCGGGAAAAGAAATGTCAACTAATGTTAAAGTTAATTAATGTTGAGTCAGTTAACCGGAGCTCCAAAAAAAATTAAGAGAAAAAAAATGGGATGACGAATGTCAACTAATGTTGAAGTTAACTAATGTTGAGTCAGCTAATCGGAGCTCCAACGACCCACTACTAGAAAAAGAAATTAAAAGAAAAAGAAAAAAATGGAATGTCAAATGTCAACTAATATTGAAGTTTACTAATGTTGATTGAGCTAACCAGAGCTCCGACGATCCAACACCGAAAAAAAAATAAAAGAAAAAAAAATGAAATGACAAATGTGAATTAATATTGAAATTAATTAACGTTGAATCAGCTAACTGAAGCTCCTACAACTCAGGCCACCGCCACAAAAAAAAAAAAGAAAAAAAAAAAAAAAAAAAAAAAAAAAAAAAAAAAAAAAATTATGGTTGAGTCGGGTCAGGTTGGACCAGGTGTGGTGGGCGGGTGTGATGGGATGAGGATGAGGTTTGGCTTATCTCAAATAAAATTATGTAGGTCTATTTTGGAAATTCATATTTTTATGAATTTATTTGAAATAAAAGTTGAAGAATGAGTTGATTTGTAGTAAAGTTTCATTCCATGGATCTACCTCAAATTCATCCTTAGAAAATAGCCGTAATCTTATTTAAAAACATTTCTAATTCGTTGATTGTTTTTAAATACAAATTTAATTTTTTTTTTGTTTCTTTTGTCAATAATTTGATTTTTAGGTTGTTTCAATCTAAAAAAACTAGATCGTCATATTATTTATGTTAGGGCTAGGCATTGGTCGGTTTTATCGGCCAACCGATTCACTTTCAACCCGCTTCTTTCGATCGATAATTTTTTTTCGGCCGATAATTTTTTTGTTGGGTCGGTAATTTTAACCGACCTATATATAAATGGGTCGGTCGGTGGTTTTCAGTTTACTCAAAAGTCAGTTGGCCAATATTATCGGTCGACCGACTTTTTAAATAATTTTTTTATTATAAATATTTAATTTTTTTTTTTATTTTTTTTAATTTTAAAATAATATAAAAAAGACGTTAAAACTCAAAACACAAATTTATAAACCTCTCAGTACTATTTATATTTTATAATTCTTATTTGATATTCTTCATTATATATTTAC
The DNA here is from genome assembly GCF_056151865.1 of Erythranthe guttata. Classification (NCBI taxonomy): domain Eukaryota; kingdom Viridiplantae; phylum Streptophyta; class Magnoliopsida; order Lamiales; family Phrymaceae; genus Erythranthe; species Erythranthe guttata. The sequence goes on along the minus strand of NC_142539.1, from coordinate 7,680,555 downwards.
TTATGGTAGAATTTTAAAGTTAGGACTTTAACAACATAAGTTTTCCCAAAATTTTGAATATATTTTGATTTCTTGTTTAAAACATCTTATTATTGTAAAAAAGTTAAAAAAATATAAAAATTACAAAAAAAATAATAAATAATAAATAAATAAATAGATGATCAATAATACCGACCAACCACCCATTGTTTACCTGACAAAGTCTCTTGCCAACCATTATCCGACCCATAATGGTCAGGCCGATAATAGTTTTCAACTTTCAGCAAAGCGGTTGGTCGGGTCGGGTAGGTAATTGGCTGATAATTACCCGACCCGACCATGCCCAGCTTTATGTTACCAGCTGAATATAAAAATTAATTTTAATTTTTTTGTTCGATTATCCGGTTCATATTTTTTATTAATCAATTATTGAGATAATTTTTCAAATTATTTTATCCAATATAAGAGGGAAAACTTCAATTGTGTTATTGTCTTTTAAACTTTTAAACTCGAATCAAATGATACCTTGAGGTATTATTGTGTTTTAAAATTTAAAATACAAATTAAATGTGTGTGATGATATGTCTAGTTAGGTCAACTCAATGGACCTATAATTTTTTTATTTACTGGGTCACGAACCCAATATTAAATATCACTACCATCGAGACTCAATCACCTTCAAATAAAGTTTGGGCCCGACAATTACAATCAAATAATTCCAGCCCCACCAATTCAGTATACATAAAGGTTACAATTCATTTGTTAAGGTACGTTTGATTATTCACGCAATTCAACTACTCGTATACTCTCAAATATTGCTACTATCCGCACGTCTGACTTAAACGTCGAAGGGGTTTCCGCCGGATCAACCCCGACTTAGTTTACATGTATTCTGTTCGCAGGAGTCTCAATACCATCAAGCACGTGAGCCAGTTGATGGGACCATATTGGCCACATACAATGATATTGGGCTTTATTATAATATATGGAACAGCAGGGTCATGTTTTGAATCTTTGATGGGCTGAAATTATCATACCTTGTATTTTAAGAAAGCAACCTTAAAATGGACCTTAGTCAACAAAAATATAATAAACCAATGTATAGAAAATGAAACAATATTCCTCAAACAACGTTCTATTTCTCGAGGAGCAAGTAAAAATTAACATGTTGGTTTCTATCTAAAAAATGGAGAGTGTTTAACCTAAAAAATGACCTTGTATAAATACTACTATCAACATGGGCCTTATTTGGGCCATACATTACATTTTACAGGCCCAAGCCGTCACCCTACTACTATCTACTTTGCCACGTGGCCAGCTACCATTGGTTCTTTTTACTGTTCATCTGCAAGTGCAAGTCTGCCACATGTCCTTTTTTCCTCAGAGTAGTCCTCCTACGGTCTCTGCAGAGCCGAGGAAGTACATTGCCACCGAGGTATAGCGTTACCTCGCTCAGTTACCTCGCCTGACCCAATCTTATATCGTCTGCAGCTTTTTTCGCTTACCTCGCCTGCCTTGGCCTAATATGCTATTGGACTTTCCTATCTTGGGCTCTTGGGCTTTCTCACTTTTAAGACTTGGGCTTTTACTTCAACTTGGCTTATTACTCCTTTATCTCTTGGGGCAAAACAGTTTGGATCACCAGTGATCCATTTTGCTCTCCCGACTCATCTTACTCCAATTATCTTAAGTGATCTAATAATATTATCATCACATGAGTATGTAAGTGTTACAAATAATACTTCTTAAAGAGTAAGTGTTATATAGCCTATATTTAAAGGGCAGAAAATATATTTAACCCTAGAATCGTTGATTATCCGTGATTCGCGAGTGACTGTTATTACACACATGTGACTAACAAACTATCCGACACGACACACGTATATATGTGCATCATGCATGACGTATGTGGATTAATTATTCAAAGGCCCATTGACTCATTTTGTCTCATTATTATCACACTATCCGGACCCATTAATTAATACAGTAAGGGCTCGTTCGGTTACCGCTATAAGGTTCTACTGACTAAATAATAGGGGCTAATAGCATATCCGGTTGGTAAGATTCACACTTTTTCAAACCCGCTACTAAAATCAAAGTCCGCTATTAAATGCTACTATTTCTTTAAATTAGTAGCACCCCTCCCCCTGAGATTAATTTAATAGGGGTGACTAAAAAGGAAAATGACAATTTTATCCTTAAATTCATATTTTATTATTGTAAACTAAGTGGTTTTATAGACAATTCATATATAATAACCGATTTTAACAAATTTAATAGAAAATCTAATCTAAGAAACCGAACATGCTACTAACTAAATAATTAATTAGTCAGTAGGAAGTTAATCCAAACTCATGTAATCCAATCTAATCCAATATAGGTAACCGAACGAGCCCTAAGTAGAACAAGACAAATTGCATGGGGATTTTTATACCAAAAACAAAATAATCGCCGAGTCACAAAAATCTCATCCCTTCAATTTTTTGCCCTATAAATGCACATGAAAAACTCGCTCAAATCTTCATCCACAACTTCACAAATAATCACAAAAGTAGTACGCGAAAAAATGGCTTCTTCGAAAAATTTGTTCCTGTTAGAGTAGGTGACCAACAAGCCAACATGTGGTTGTGGTCTTTCGTATTTATTATTGTAATGAACGAACCTTTATTCGTATTAATGATAAAATACCTTGGCATTCTATATCTTTGTCCCTTTGTCACAAGCATATATATAGTCCTTACATTTATTACAAGTACGAGTAAATGATCGTTAGGATCGTGAGATATTTACTTTAGTATTATAACTGTTAAACGTGTTCCTAGTCGAAGGGTTACGCCACCAATGAGGATATCGGCCTTTCCCATTAAGAGACTAGCACTTAGTGTATGTGTACTGCATCTCATCAGTAAACGGTATTGTGATATCGGCATGCATAAGTGGGTGCTCGTAAGTTGACGAGTTCACTGAACTCCCTCACCCTAGAAATCTCTAAGTGGTTCCCAATAATCGAGTAGAGATATCTATTGTATAGTTGTACACCATTAGTCCTTATGACCTAGACATCACCGTGACTTCACTAGAGGACCAGCTGTATCGTGACCTGTCCCTAAGTTCCACCGAGGGCCATCCCAAGGGCCAGTGTTCGTGCAGTTCGAAATCTAGTGGGAGGTCTGTGCATTGTAGTCGGGGATTCGACCGCTAGAATAGTCTTGGATGTCCTGTGTGTTCTGAAAGTTTGTAATCATTCTAAGTCTCTGGCCAGAGCTGACTAAGTGATGATTAGAGAATTCGATTCTCTAAGTCATGCACGTAACGATTACAACACTTAAGAACGATCGCACCGTCATTGAACATATAAAGAGGTCTCGACGAACCAATGCCTCTAGTTCAATCGGGACATATGTATCGAAGGGACCGTACTGTACGTTAACTACATCTGAAGGTTCTTGCAGGCACTTCATTTGTATCTAGGGAATCATGACGCGTAGTTGCTAGACGCCAATCTTGATTCGTTGGGTGATTAAGGTGAAACGAGTTTCATCTTAATCGTAACTCTAAGGGACGAGTTTTGACCACAAAGGGTTGTGGGCCCACGGCTAGCTTACACCTGAACCATCGAGGGTCACACTGCTCGTGCACATGAGATCTTTGAATAAACGGTCAAAGGTAAAATATGTTTATATTTGCATGATTGGAAGTCAATATGATTGGGTCCAACATTCGTAATTTGGAATTATGAATGAGAATAAGAAAAGGAAAAGAATAGGAGAACGTATTAGTGAACCTTCTAAATCGGGAAGTTTCCAAATTTAGAAAGTGCACTGAATTAGGGTTTCCACTTTTGGAAAGTTGGAAATCGAAAGTTGGCACTCGTAATGACGAGGACATTATAATGATTCCGAAATTGTAATCGTTACATTTTTTCGATCATTGAATTGAGAGAGACGAGCAAGTAAAGGAACTAACGAACTTAAGCTGTTGGGCCCGGTCCAACTTAAGCCCGTTAGGGTTTTATGCAAGACACTATAAATACTTGATTTATAGGTCTTGCACACACACAACTAAGAGAACACACGTTCATAACCCTAGCCGCTGCCTCTCTCGATCAGCCACCCTCTCCCACGGCCACCACCACAGCGCCGTCGCCGGAAATCCGCCGGAATCGGCCACCCGTTGGCCGATCTCTTTCGGTATTCCTTTCCTTCTTTCTTTTCTTCTGTTATTCTAACTATTACGTGTCTAGTGCCACGTGTTTAGTAGATCGAAGTATACGAGGTGAAATCCAAGAGGAGGAAGATTGAAGAATCGAAGATGCGAGAAGGCCATTCCGAAAAACTGCTCTCGGATTTTCTGCGCTGTCCAGCGAGAAAACTCGCCATAAATCAATCGGTGATCGGATAGACGTGAAATTTTTGCAGGAGCTTCACGACTCATAAATCTACATTTTTCCAGAAGGAATTGTCCATCCAGTTAATAAACATGGAGATATTGAAGTCGGAGCAAGGCTGTAATTTCAGATCAGCAAACAGGTTGGATCAATAGGAGTGGGAAGAGCAGCTGGCCATCTTCTCGAGTCTTCGTTCGATTGATGCTTCAAGGACAGCACGTGAATCACACGCGCCACCGTAGCTCGGATCATCGCCGTTGCTGCCCCGGATTGCACGGATTGGTTTCCGTGGCAATCTAGCTTTGCTTAGTGCGCCTACCTCACGCTTCAAGAGGTAATGTTTCGAATCTATTGTCATTCGATTCGGTTACGTTTAAATTAATATATGCATGTTCGTTTTAATAAGAAACTTGTATGATTTTATGTGTCTACATGAAATTGGTTTTATTATTGCGAGCATGATTATTTGATTTAAACGCGAGCATGCTAATTGATTTAATTTCGATTAAGTAATTAAGCATGTATGTTGTTTTAATTTCGCTGGAAGCGCAAAGGTACGCAATTAATTGATTTAAATTATCGGGCATGTGTTTATGTGCTTTAAAGTTGTTTAAATCGCATAAAACTTTTGTTTTCCGCTGCGTACACGTGCCCGAAACCCAACAGTGGTATCAGAGCTCGTTGCGCAATTAATTGCGTCGTTTAATATGCTATGATTTTATGCATGTTCGATTTATTAAAGTAGCGATTGTTGTATTATGTAATTGGGAGTTTTCGTAAGTTTAAAATATTTTTGAAATATTGTTTAGAATTTTTCCAGCTTTAAAATTGTTTAAAATTGGAAAATCGGATCTGAAATTATTTTTAAAACGTCGGTTTTTAATTGTTCGGATCGAACCAGTCGGACCGGCCGGTTCGATAGTTATGCACGATCCAATTGACCGAATCCACGTGGATTCGGGTCGGTCAGACCGGTTCTCGGTCCGACTGACCCGGCCCACTGATTTGGGTCAACTGGACCGGGCAGAACCGGACCGCTTCGGTCCGAACCGGTCAGACCGGTTGGGCCGAACCGGTTCACTGAAAATAAAAAAAAAAAAAATAATAAAATAAAATAAAAAAAAAAAAAAAAATATTTCAGATTTTCTAAAATTAAACTTAAAACAAATTGATTTTGATTTTTGGAAAATTATTTTCAATTAATCCCAATTAGATAATTGAGTCAACAATCATCTATTTTAGTAAATAGGTGTTAGATTAATCAAATTGATTTAAATTGTTAAATTGATTTCAATTAATAGAACACAAATATAATATTGATTACAAGTTCAACTTAATTAGTAGTACCTCAACATTATATGAATGATTTATGCTAGTTGAGGTTCTATAATTATTTTGAAAATACGATAATTAATTAATGTAATTAATTATGTAGTTAGGTCGTATGTTCCTCTTAGGACAATATGCGTTTCCATATACCTTTAGAGAACATAGATGTAGGAATCACATAGACCAATCCGAACCTTCTGATGAGATAAAACCTTTTAATAAAAATCCCTCATTCTTAATTTAATTAAGAATCATTTCAAGCTATAAAGAAAAACCCAATCTGTTGAGTTATTTCTTTCCTTCTGCCAACGGTTGGATTATGTGTAGCCCTTTACTGTAGTGCAGTAAGCCGTGTTAGCGGGGAGTGCTATGGTAGAGTAAGCTGTAATTCAATTGACATAGCGATGAAGGTAGCCATAGAAAAGGGTTATGTTGGATTAACGTGGTCGGCTAGATTAACTAGGGACTGCATTAGTTTGGCATAATCAAGTTCTATGAGCATCTTTGATTGGTAGGTTAGACTTGACACACGACGATTTTGATATTCGCGAGATTAACTTAGGTCATTATCAAGTGTGAGGAAAATTAATTTAGGGTCATATTGTGGATATGATTGATTGTGATCTACCTTTGGGAAAATATAATCGGGCTAGATTAACTACGGGTTATATTTGTCTATTGGACCTAAAGCCCATTAAGAAAAATCAGTTTTCTCGTTTGTCTACTAGAGGGAAGTGGAATTCGATAAAATTAGTGGGAGAACAATTAAATAACATAAGTCCAAACATTTAATTGTAACAATCATTTAACGCGAATCTCTAATAATCCTCTTCCCTATAACTCTCAGATAATCATGTCTAAGAATCCCATAATGTCAATCCTCGACAATAAACTCAATGGCCCTAATTACCTAGATTGGTTGCGTAGTCTTAAGCTTGTGCTAACCGTTAAAGGGCGTCTCTATGTTTTGAACGAGAGACTTCCCGCCATTATACCTTCCACAGCGACTGATGCTGAAATGGAAACTTATGAAGCATGGAAGAAGGATGACACACATGCTAGGTGCTATATGATAGCCGCCATGGAGTCCGCGCTTGCGAGGAAATATGAGTCTCACATGCATGCTTTCGATATAAAGGCTCATCTCGATAGCATGTATAGTGAGAATATTAGGGCATCGAGGTACGCTGCTACAAATGAGTTGATCACGGCGAGACTGCGCGAAGGGACTTCGGTCCACGAGCACTGTCTCAAAATGATCACTCTCCTTGAAAAGCTAGTGCATCTCGATGTCACCCTCCCGGCCGAGCTCTCGTTGGATTTGATCCTGTTGTCTCTTCCTAGTTCCTATGAATTGTTCATAGTGAACATAAACATGAACAAACTAGATCCTCCCTTGGATTAGTTAATGAACATGTTGGTCAGTTTCGAGTCCACCATTAAGAAAGAGAAGTCTGTTCTCATTGCTGTTACTTCTGGAAAGAATAGTTCTCCCCAGAAGAAGAGAAAGGAAAGAGTTCCCTTTCCAAACAGTAAGTTCGAAGTAGGTGAAGGTAGTGGGGGCCCCTAAGGCGAAATTCAGCAAAACGTAGTGAGATATTAATGATAAAGAACTTTGGCATTCCCGGAAACCCAACTACAAACATATTAGGATATGGGGTTTTCCCGCTTATGTGAAGCTATTAGTGGGAGATAAGTTGGATAATAAATCCGACTTGTGCTATTTTGTGGGGTATCCCGAAGATTCAATGGGATACGAATTCTATTATATCAAGGAAGCAAAGACGTTTGTTTCAAGAAATGCCACCTTTTTGGAAAGGGAGTTTCTATCCGATAGAAAAGGCAGCATGATAGAACTTGAAGTAGTTCAAGAACCACACAGTGAAGTTCAAGCGCAAGAACAAGTAATCGAACCAATACAACAATCCACTAATATACCTCCTGAACCTACGGTACGTAGATCCGAAAGAGTTCGAAAAATGCCGGATAGGTTATTCCTCATCGAGAATGATGAAGATCATGTTGATCTTGGACAAGATCCAAAACATACAATGAGGTCGTATCGGATGCGGACATGGGACATTGGCTAACTGCCATGAAATCCAAAATGGACTCCATGTACTCCAACAAGGTGTGGACCTTGATAGATCCACCTAAGGGAATTGTTCCTATTGGCTGCAAGTGGATCTATAAGAAGAAAATTGGAGTGGATGGAAAGGTATCGACCTATAAAGCTAGATTGGTAGCGAAAGGATACACTCAAAGGCAAGGCGTTGACTATGAGGAAACCTTTTCGCCAGTCGCAATGCTGAAATCCATTAGGATTTTGCTGGCCATAGTTGCGTGGTACGACTATGAGATATGGCAAATGGATGTGAAGACCGCCTTCCTTAATGGAGATATTGAGGAAGAAATTTACATGGCGCAACCGGAAGGCTTCATATCTTCTGGAAGTGAGCAAAAGGTTTGCAAGCTCCAGCGATCCATTTATGGATTGAAACAAGCATCCCGAAGTTGGAACATTAGGTTCGACTCAACTATCAAAGAGTTTGAGTTTGAGAAGAATCCGGAGGAACCTTGTGTATACAAGAAGGTTAGTGGGAGGGCATTGATATTTTTAGTGCTTTACGTTGATGACATTCTACTCATTGGGAATGACGTAGCAATGTTGCAGCAAACGAAAGCATGGTTGTCCACACGTTTCTCAATGAAGGATTTGGGAGTAGCATCTTATGTATTAGGAATACGCATCTATAGAGATAGAGCGAGAAAGATGCTTGGCTTATCTCAAAGCCTGTACATAGACACCGTTATGAAACGGTTTAGCATGGAAGAATCGAAGAAAGGATTCTTGCCAATGTCCCATGGGGTTCGTCTCTCGAAATCTATGTGTCCGCAAACACCTAGTGAAACTGAGGAGATGAAAAGGACGCCTTATGCTTCTGCCATAGGAAGCATAATGTATGGCATGCTATGTACGAGACCTGATATTGCGTATGTTGTGAGTGTCACAAGCAGATATCAGTCTAACCCCGGCCCGGCTCATTGAAAAGCCGTGAAAGATATCCTCAAGTACTTACGAAGGACTAAGGATATATTTTTGGTCTATGGGGGTGCCGAGTTGAAATTAGAGGGTTTTACCGACTCTAGTTTTCAATCGGATGTGGACGACTCAAAGTCGAATTCTGGATTTATATTCACGCTTAATGGTGGTGCCGTGTGTTGGAAGAGTTCCAAGCAAAGCACGACGGCTGATTCCACTACTGAAGTGGAATACATTGCAGCATCCGAAGCTGCAAAAGAAGGGAGTTGGATAAGGAAGTTCATCCAAGAGTTGGGTGTCATTCCTGATGCTTGTGATCCAGTGCCGTTGTACTATGATAACACCGGCGCCTTGGCGCAAGCTAAGGAGCCGAGATCTCATCAGAAGGCGAAGCATATTCTGAGAAAGTATCATGTGATCCGAGAGATCATTGATAGAGGTGAAGTTAAAGTAGAACGAGTCACCTCGGAAGAGAACGTTGCAGACCCCTTCACGAAGCCTTTACCGAGATCGGTCCATGAGAAACATCGAGAGTCGATGGGATTACGATTCATGGGTAGTTGGCTTTAGGTCAAGTGGGAGATTGTTAGAGTAGGTGACCAACAAGCCAACATGTGGCTGTGGTCTTTCGTATTTATTATTGTAATGAACGAACCTTTATTCGTATTAATGATAAAAGACCTTGGCATTCTATATCTTTGTCCCTTTGTCACAAGCATAGATATAGTCCTTACAGTTATTACAAGTACGAGTAAATGATCGTTAGGATCGTGAGATATTTACTTTAGTATTATAACTGTTAAACGTGTTCCTAGTCGAAGGGTTACGCCACCAATGAGGATATCGGCCTTTCCCATTAAGAGACTAGCACTTAGTGTATGTGTACTGCATCTCATCAGTAAACGGTATTGTGATATCGGCATGCATAAGTGGGTGCTCGTAAGTTGACGAGTTCACTGAACTCCCTCACCCTAGAAATCTCTAAGTGGTTCCCAATAATCGAGTAGAGATATCTCATGCACGTAACGATTACAACACTTAAGAACGATCGCACCGTCATTGAACATATAAAGAGGTCTCGACGAACCAATGCCTCTAGTTCAATCGGGACATATGTATCGAAGGGACCGTACTGTACGTTAACTATATCTGAAGGTTCTTGCAGGCACTTCATTTGTATCTAGGGAATCATGACGCGTAGTTGCTAGACGCCAATCTTGATTCGTTGGGTGATTAAGGTGAAACAAGTTTCATCTTAATCGTAACTCTAAGGGACGAGTTTTGACCACAAAGGGTTGTGGGCCCACGGCTAGCTTACACCTGAACCATCGAGGGTCACACTGCTCGTGCACATGAGATCTTTGAATAAACGGTCAAAGGTAAAATATGTTTATCTTTGCATGATTGGAAGTCAATATGATTGGGTCCAACATTCGTAATTTGGAATTATGAATGAGAATAAGAAAAGGAAAAGAATAGGCGAACGTATTAGTGAACCTTCTAAATCGGGAAGTTTCCAAATTTAGAAAGTGCACTGAATTAGGGTTTCCACTTTTGGAAAGTTGGAAATCGAAAGTTGGCACTCGTAATGACGAGGACATTATAATGATTCCGAAATTGTAATCGTTACATTTTTTCGATCATTGAATTGAGAGAGACGAGCAAGTAAAGGAACTAACGAACTTAAGCTGTTGGGCCCGGTCCAACTTAAGCCCGTTAGGGTTTTATGCAAGAAACTATAAATACTTGATTTATAGGTCTTGCACACACACAACTAAGAGAACACACGTTCATAACCCTAGCCGCTGCCTCTCTCGATCAGCCACCCTCTCCCACGGCCACCACCACCGCGCCGTCGCCGGAAATCCGCCGGAATCGGCCACCCGTTGGCCGATCTCTTTCGGTATTCCTTTCCTTCTTTCTTTTCTTCCGTTATTCTGACTATTACGTGTCTAGTGCCACGTGTTTAGTAGATCGAAGTATACGAGGTGAAATCCAAGAGGAGGAAGATTGAAGAATCGGAGATGCGAGAAGGCCATTCCGAAAAACTGCTCTCGGATTTTCTGCGCTGTCCAGCGAGAAAACTCGCCATAAATCAACCAGTGATCGGATGGACGTGAAATTTTTGCAGGAGCTTCACGACTCATAAATCTACATTTGTCCTGAAGGAATTGTCCATCCAGTAAATAAGCATGGAGATATTGAAGTCGGAGCAAGGCTGTAATTTCAGATCAGCAAACAGGTTGGATCAATAGGAGTGGGAAGAGCAGCTGGCCATTATCTCGAGTCTTCGTTCGATTGATGCTTCAAGGACAGCACGTGAATCACACTCGCCGCCGTAGCTCGGATCATCGCCGTTGCTGCCCCGGATTGCACGGATTGGTTTCCGTGGCAATCTAGCTTTGCTTAGTGCGCCTACCTCACGCTTCAAGAGGTAATGTTTCGAATCTATTGTCATTCGATTCGGTTACGTTTAAATTAATATATGCATGTTCGTTTTAATAAGAAACTTGTATGATTTTATGTGTCTACATGAAATTGGTTTTATTATTGCGAGCATGATTATTTGATTTAAACGCGAGTGTAGATAAATAAATTTTATCCAAAAGAAAGGGACCATTGTGCAATTACGAAACAAGGAATTCTATTTAAATTCTATGGCCCATGGCAATTCCGTAATTAAATATTTAAATTCAAATCAAATCAAGATTATATGCCGTATATTGGTATCTATATTTAAATATCAATTACATATTTTCTATTTTAAATCTAGGGATTTAATTAAATTAATTCCTAAATTAAATAGATAATTGATTTTAAATATATATTTACCAATAGAATTGTTTCTTCTCTTCCAAGTTACAAGAGATAAATATCAATTTAAATCGGGCCAATCAAATCGCGCCACATCATCAGTAAGGCCCATCAAGGACTCTTATTCTACCACTATAAATAGGGATACTCCCTTCACAATTAAAAACACAACTGAAGAAGCAGAAATCGTAGGAGCAAAATTCTCTCTACAATTCAAGAAGCAAGGAAGAAGAATTCGTAGGAGGTAAGATTCTCTCTCTACATTTAAAGTGTTCTTCGTCAAATTCAAGGTGTTCTTGAGCAAATTCAAGGCGTTCTTCATCAAATCCAACATTCGATCCGAGACAACGGTGCCAAACCTTCGGATTAACGTTAATAAATTCAAGTCAAGATCACTGGAAGATTGAAGGGCCAAATCCATCAAGAATTTCAAGATCTTCAAGTCAAATCAAGTCAAAGTTCAACGTTCGATCCGAGATTCAAGTCGCAAGACCCTTGGAAAACGTTATTCAAATCCAAAATCAAATCCGGAGAAGATCAAGTCAACGACCCGACTCCGAAAATTCAAGTCAACTATATATTGTTCTAGAGAGAAGAATCAGAGGATTAAAATAGAGATTGTAACCCGCAATTTATTTATTTTAATTCTATAAAATCATCTTTGTTCAATTTTTCTTGTTTGTTTATATCGCAGATGAGAATTTGTTGTTACAGCGAGCATGCTAATTGATTTAATTTCGATTAAGTAATTAAGCATGTATGTTGTTTTAATTTCGCTGGAAGCGCAAAGGTACGCAATTAATTGATTTAAATTATCGGGCATGTGTTTATGTGCTTTAAAGTTGTTTAAATCGCATAAATTTTTTGTTTTCCGCTGCGTACGCGTGCCCGAAACCCAACAGTTCCTTCTTTTAGGTGTTCTGCTTGTTCTGGCCTTATTCATTTCATCTCAGGTGGCAGCCTCACAAGATGATCTAACAAGTGAGCTCAAACACACTATATGATGATAAGTACTATATATGAATGTATTTTTATATAAAAACGACAGAAAATTAAATGGAGTTTACTTATTGTCATTGTTATTAATTCGGCACCATTGTACTTGTTGAACTAATTAAGCTACATGATCAAGAAACTAAAATATATTTGATGATACTGACAGGTGAAAGCGCGGTGGTGACAGCTGACGGCAAAGGCGGCCATGGTCATGGTTACGGCTATTCCGGCAAGGGCGGCCACGGTGGTGGTGGTGGAGGAAAAGGAGGTTACCGTGGTGGCGGTGGAGGAAAGGGAAAAGGTGGGTGCAGATATGGATGCTGCCGTGGATACAGATATTCACATGGTTGCAATAGGTGTTGTTCCACTGCTAATCAGGCTCATGATCTTCATTTTGCAGATGATATCCCCAATTAATTATTAATTAATAATTAATTAATGTCCCTATTTATATATAGTTTGAGTTTTTGTTTGTTGGTGTGATATATATGTAATAATTGGGATTAGAAAAAGGGGTTATTGCAGCTTGTATTTGTATTCTCTGGACTATTTCTATGATCAGCACGTCTGACTTGAGCGTCGGAGGGGTTTCCGCCGGATCAACCCCCGGCTTAGTTCATGTGTGCTCATTTTGCAGGGATCTCAGGATCATCAAGTTGTCAAGCTACTGATCTGCTTTGCTCTCCCAACTCGTTTTTTACACTACATCAGGTGATCTAACTAATTAGCATCATCATTTTGGCGCCGTCCGTGGGAAAATGATGATGCTAAAATATAGCTCACCGGAGTAGTATAGGAAACGAGCTGGGAGAGCAAAGCTGATCAGTAGCTAGTCAACTCGATGATCCTGAGGTCCCTACAAAATGAGCACACGTGAACTAAGCCGGGGGTTGATCCGGCGGAAACCCCTCCGACGCTCAAGTCAGATGTACGGATCGTAGAGATAGTAGAGAGAATAAAAGTCGAGGTTGATTGTGAATAATTAGAACGTACCTTTATGAATGAGTAAAATGTCTATTTATATATCGGCGATTGGGTTGGGCTTACGGCTTAATGATATGCCTAATTGGCCCGACCCAATGGGCCTACAAATTATTTACCTACTGGGCCACGAGCCCAATATCGAAGACCACTATCACCGAGGCCCAATCACTTTCAAGCAAGGTTTGGGCCCGACAATCTCAACTAAGCTATAAATACACATTTGAACTCATTCCATAAGGTACGTCCTATTAACTGAGCAATACTATAACATGTATTCTCTGGACTATTTCTATGATCAGCACGTCTGACTTGAGCGTCGGAGGGGTTTCCGCCGGATCAACCCCCGGCTTAGTTCATGTGTGCTCATTTTGCAGGGATCTCAGGATCATCAAGTTGTCAAGCTACTGATCTGCTTTGCTCTCCCAGCTCGTTTTTTACACTACATCAGGTGATCTAACTAATTAGCATCATCAATATATATATATATAAAAGGATTTTCTTTATTTGCAAATAAGCTTGAATGAGGTGAAAATATTTACAAGACAAAAAAAATTGGATATCCCTTTTTGAATTAAGTGCCTTTGTCATGGAGCTTTTTGAGATTAACCCAAAACTATATGAAGTAATTAATGTGTTGATCCGACAAGGGTATGAATCAACTATAATTCAAGTACGGATCCACTATGATCCAATCTAGAATTTTCAAAATTCACTATAGATTGATACGAAACTCACACATATACGAACACACGCGCACACACTCAAAATAACAACAAAAACACAAAATATTTTTATTGAAATTCAAAATACGTGGCCGCGATCTCTTGACCCCATTCGACGGCGGGAACAAATATTGTTGCATATATTGTTGCATATATGCATATATTGGGCCTTTTTGGTTGGAAGGTTTGGATAGATAGCTATGGATGGGATATGGTACATTGGGACTAAATTGTTGATTCACAGTGAGTAATCCATAATTTGGTTGGAGTTATGGGGGAGAAAGTAATAATACCTGCAATAATAATATCATGTTTTGTTTGGGTGATAACACAGTTTTCTATGAATTTGTTAGGTAAAATATTGGTTTGCCCCTTTTCATACATTTATTAATTATAATACATTCTCTCTCCATCCAATCATCTCCTTCTTCTTCATTCATTTGGGTTCAATCTTCTACGGAAGAAACCCTAACATCTGCTGAAATTTGCTCCTTTTATTTCTTTAATTTTTTTTTCACAGATTCACAATTATTGACGGCTGATGTATGTTCATATATCGTAATGAGCTACAACAACGTCAATTCTCGGAAGAATTCGCGTAACAAAGGCGGCGAGGATTTCAGTTCATACGGGGTGCAACACGATGTCTGTGATTGCGGCAACGAGCTCCGCTTACAAACTTCTTGGACTTCTGCCAATCCAGGTCGTCGTTTCCTTTCTTGCGCAGAGCGGGTATGCATCCAGACCCCCTTTTATTTTTATCTTGTTTTTTTTCGCTATTAGTTTTTGTTCATATTTTTTCGATTTCGGTCTTGATTTTAAATTAACCAAGACACTAATCAGGCTAGCCATTGATTTGCTGAGTTATTGTCACATTGTTTCGACTTTGCGATCCTTTCATTTTCCCCTGTGGTAATAGAATTTATGGATTGGATAAGTTGTAAAATGTTTGAGCCAGTGGTTACTAGTTACAAATTGGTGTTCGAGGTGTTTTGTTATGATTAATTGCCCTAGTAAATTTTCGTGTACATTTGTTGAGCTGCTCAAAGTACTTGTAAAATTAGTTTGACCCCATTTTTAATTGCTCGTACTACTATTTGGGCATTCAGCATAGTTTTTGAAAGGTTATATTACATTTTTTTTTTTGCTTTTTAATGTACATCTTAATGATTTAGGTCAATGGTTGTCAAGTCTTTTACTGGTATGATCCGGCAATGTGTGAACGATCCATACGTATCATTCCGGGTTTGATCAAGAAAATAAATGCAATAGAAGCCCATATACCATTGCAAATTCCTGTACTGCAAGAGAGAATAGCAGATTTGGAAACTCAATTGGAGCTAAGTAATGGTAAGACAAAGCGATTCCATTTTTCTATGGCACGTTTTGGATCCGTTGTAGTCTCTCTTACTGTTTTTGCCATTGTATTATATACAAGGTTGTGATTTGTGTAATTTGTAATGTACATCAGTTATTAGAACTGTTTCTATTGTATTGATGTTGGTCATTGTTCAAGTTTTGTAAATGATATTTTGTTGTTGTAACTTTTGAATCTTATATACTAGTCATTGCTTGCTACTGATGCATAAAATTGAGAGGTTACCTTGAATGGAGCCTTACAATGTGGCAAAACAAGAGATGGTGGATACAAGTCTGTTACAACTAGTCATTAAGATTGATTTTCTATTACTTGAATTTCATAGTAATATGTATGAGACAGATCCTCCGTTTTTTTACTTTGGTATATATAATGCTTATCATATTTCATATTTGACCCTAATTTATACACACATAAGCATATATAGAACAATAATCAGTTTAAAAAGGGATTTGAGAATTTAATCCCTCACAAACAAATAACCATGTGCAATTTTTTTGAAAATTTGGAACCTAAGTTTGTGAAAAACTGAACAACAACTGTAATTAGAAATAAATTAGCACAAAGTAATGAAAACCATAGTACATAATTCGAAATCCAAAAAAACATAGCAAATAATACGAAGTCTTAATACATAGACAAACATCCCACAATGAACAACAAAAACACAAAATAATGTATCACGAAAGCTGCATTTAAGGCCATTAATTCTGAAGTGCTCAAAGACTTTCGGAGTTGTCGGATGTTTCCATATTGTCACTGAAACTAACGGCTGGTTCAGCGGCTTCATTCCCACCGTCCTCGTTTCCATTGTTGTTGTTTGCACCGTTGTTACCACGTTCATTTCGAATGTGATTGTAGAGGCCATCCAGGTACATTGCATAGTGCGGGTCGACAACTATGGGCGCATTTGGAGGTGGATTAGGTTGAACGGCAGCAGCGGCCTGTTCGTCATCCTCGTCATTGTGGATGACAACCGGGTAGTCTGGATCATAGCCCTCAACTCCTCGAAAGTCGACGGCTGGTGGGTGTTTCACATCAAACACGAAATGACAGTCTTCAAACAACGGAAACCCGTTGATCCTAAATGTCCTTTCCTCCACCGTCTCCTACACATCCCACAATTACGAAAAAACTTAAATAAATAACATGTAATTAATAGACATATAATTACTTCCATTTAAAATATCATAATAATAACAAATAAGTATTATGAGCACAATCAGTCCTGTAAACTACAAGGTTTATAAATCTTAATACAAAACGAAAACTACATAACAAAACGAACTATGCATCGATATGACTAAGAATGAACAACTGACATTTTTATAAAGGACGATAGTATGGCTGAGATTAATGTGATTACAGTGTTTCATCCCACAGTTATGAAATCATTCATGCAGAATATTATCACATAAAATAACCCCCACAAATAATTTAATTTAATTCAAATGTCTACAAAAACAGTACAAATTACCTTTTGAGTGACTGGCCAAAAACTCCTGTCAACTGTCACCTTTCTTGTTTGCACATTAAACATCACACCTGGCTTTGCAATGTACTCCTTAAATCGAAAGTAACGATTCCTAAGCCAATCCATCCTACGGTTAGTTTGAACGTCGTCGAAGTTGTTCGAGAACTGAAAGGCCAAGCTGATGTAGCATACAAACAGGCATTCGTCATACACTTCAAAATCATTCAAAGTTTCAACATCAAGTGCATACGAAGCCGCGGCATCCATAAGACATTCGTCGTATTCTAACGGCCACGATTGAGGGTTAATTTCGTCCAAGCTTCGTTGATTCCTCGTACGGGGCCTCGGCATGCTATCAACACAAAACACAAAGAACGAAACCAATAAAATTAATTTGAACGTATTATACAAATGCTTACATATTCAGATCTATTTGCTTTACAAATTACACCAACTACAACCTTTTTTTCCTTGTGAATTCTTTGGAGATGTTGTATTGTACTTTTTTTTTTTAATTCTTTTTCATTAGTTTCGAAATTATGAAGCAAATAGGTCCTATATATTTAATTCACAACCACTACCATCGAAGTAATGGCTTTTCGGCATTCATTAGGGCTGGAATATGAAAAGTATCAGCATCATTAACTCCACCAAACCAAATTAAGTCACAATTAATGCCTTGAACGGCTATAGCACTCAACCTATTAAATTTGTACTGAAAAGTCTTATTTTCTACCCATACCAATTGAAGCATTGGTCATCTTATGCCCTCACTTGTATTAATGTTGATTGATTGAGGTGTGGATTTTTTCATTAAATGAAGCGTCAACAACTAGATATATTTCGTTTGCCTATATGAACAGATATGATTCAAACACTGTATCCGATATTGCTTTGTTCAGATTTGTAGAAATTTAATTAAAAGAAGTTGACATTCTTTTTGAGTTGTCAGATTGAATGTACCCGTAGTCAACTTCAACATTCTTTTCAGTAATTACTTGTACGTGAAGTATAACCAACACCAACTTTCATTAATTACGGTTTCAATGCTTTCATCGGTTAGGGTTTCTGAAAATGTATGTTAAATACCAACCAATCAAGTGTGGTGGATTAAAAAAAAAATCCCAGTGGTTGCAAAATACACCCGCATTTCATGGCACCAAAGAAGAAACCAATCTTTAGGCGCGAAGATTTCATGTACGAGCTGGAATGGAGTGAGAAGGTCGATGATTATTTCATCGATCTTCTAGCTGTGGAATCATATCGGGGGTGCTTTGAACGTGAAGGGAAAAATACGCTTGCCTTGTTTAGATGCCAAGAGGCTCTTCAAAGTAAGTTCAACAAATTCTTCTCGTACAAGCATCTAACTAAGAAAGTGAGTATGCTTCGAAAAAGGTTTTATACCTTCCATTGGATCCTGGCTCAAGACGGTGTTCGTTACAATCAAACGACTAATATCATTTCAACAACTGAAGAAGCGTGGGATCGTATTTTGAAGGTTAACATTACCGTTATAAACATTTAATTTTCAATTTTATGAATATTTAATTACAAAAAAATTTAGAGTCCGAAGTTTGTACTTTAACCAGTTTCTAACATCTACATGGTTCTTTTCCCAAAATATTCAGATGAGTAACTTCGCATATTTTTACCGCGGTTCCGGAGAGCTTAAGTATAATGAATTGAAGTGTATATTCGGGCCCAACCCCGTGCAAGACCCCAACGCGGCAGAAGAAGTGGTTGTATTGCTATCTGATGACAACTTAGCCGACCCTGAAGGTGGCGATTGCTCCGGTTTTCCGGGTCGTGACGATGAAGTTGACCGGTTAGGAATTGACGCAAATGCTTTCGAGGCAGTCGCCGAGCTAGAGTTTGCTAACATGCACCCTAACGAACAGCATTATGTCATAAACATTTCGTCGGACTCTTCGGATAACGTTGAGTTCGATATGCTCGGTTACCTCAACTACGTTTCCGACTCAGATGGCTCAAGAGACACTGAGTTGAGCACATCAAACTCACGCCACGTTGACAATATTGCCGATATTCATGGAACCTCAATACTTCGGTCAAAATCAGGGAACATAAGGAAATTCAACCTGTTCGGAACTCCCAAGAGCTCAACAGCCTCTAACAAGCCGTCTCCGGTAAAGTTCTTAACCCCAGCAAACAAATAAGGTGATTACAGGTTTGGCCGGTCAAAAAAAATTATATATATTTTGCGCACAGACAAAGTCCATTATGTCTTGTGTATTTGTATGTGTTTTATTTTTATGTTTAATTGTGTTTTGTTGTACGTAAGTTAGGGACTGTCTTTAAGTAATATGGTTCGGGGTTTGGATTAGTCCTTGTGAAGGGCTATAAATTACGTGTTTGTTGTTGGTTTTTTTTTATCTTTTTTTGTTTACTCAGTTTCCAATTAGAAACTTGGCTTTTGTTAATGACATACCCCTGTATTGTTTTTGTTGCTACATTTGGATATTTGAAGATTGAAACTGTGATTTTATTACGTTTAAGAAAAGGCAAATTCCAAGGAACGAGTAGTATAGAATTGATACTATTGTTGCAACTGTGGTTAGACAACACAATTATATTATATAAAATATAGTAAACATCGTTGTCAAATTAGTTTTCGATCTATCTATATTAGATCACAAAATAACAAATAAAGATAATTCAACAATCTCAGACATAAGGGTGCGGGATGATTTAACATATATATATTAAAATTTGGGCACGTTTACTAGTACCGTCCATCTAGAATCAAATGCACCATGTTGGATTTGTGCTCATCACTAAGGCAGAAGAATATATCTAAATCTTTGGCATTATCGCATATTCGGGAAGTTGCTTTGAGCCTCTCCTCGAAAGTACGATTCGGCATGTTTTCTAGGGCATCAAATACTCGTTTCCTTGCTGCTGAGACATCTTTCTCGAACCCCATACGGCTCACCAATTCGGCCATTTGGACCTCCATTTTCTCGAAGAATTTTGAGGCCATCTCGGCGTAGCCAGTATCGATGGGATCACTACGTGACCGTTCTTTAGACTTTGATTTACTCTTCGCTGAAGTCGCCTCGTCAATTCTACTGAAAGACATATATTGAGAGTAATTGTCAGCAGTTGAAGGATCTGTCAGCGGAACTTCCTCGTCATCGTTTGGCACGCTTTCTTTTCCTTTGTTGGAGTTCGACACCAGATCGTTAATTGCTTCAGTGAATGCTTCGGCATGTTCACCGGTTGCACGATCTTTGCCAAATATTTGCGTCCAATCCTTATAAAACGGCCACGATTTGTAACGCATTGAACGGGCGCTCGCATCCGTCTATGTTCATACACGTAATACCAATTGACCATTATGAATTGTATACAATTGTTATTATTAGATAATAGTGAAAACATTTCTCAACTAATGAGGAGAAGGGTTACCTTGATGTAATCCTGCCACACCTGGTCGTCAATGACGTCTATGGTGTTGTTAGAGTCATTCCAACCAAATCCCGACCTTGACAACATGGTGCTTAGTGCTCCGTAGTGTTTTTTCCACACGTGTATCTTGGAATGTATGTGAGGTGTTGCTTTAAGATCGGTCCCCGGAAATTTCTGAACCATAAATTGTTCAAGGGTTCCCAAAAAGCCGGTCTTAAAACCATTTTCACATTTCCAGCCTCTCGACACAATATCTTTGAGCCCCAAAATTAAGGTTTGCTCTTCAAGAACTATCCAACAACGCCTGCTGTTGGACACGTGGTTTTTGCTAGTAGTACATTTTTTCGGGGGAGCACGTGAATTATATGCAAATTAAGAAACCGATTGTAGTGCTAAAAACATTAATTCAGATTACACCAAGTCCATATAAAATGTTAACAGACTATGAATTTGTAAAGACATAAGAACCCATGTTCGGTAGAAATAAACACACAACGAAATAAATTAAGTTTCGTAAAGAAAGAGAATTGTATTGACTATCTATCTAGACAATAACTACTCATTGTACATGCTAATCGCAATAGAATCCCGCCACGCAGTCCACTCGTCCGAACTCTCAACAGTGCTAATGTAATCTTCTCCACTAATAATGCCTGGGTTTTTCCGGAAAAAATCGTCTAAAGTTTCTTCCTCCGGATCGAAGTCGTTGGTGGTTCGTATAAAATTATGCAGCGGACAACAGGCCATTACGATCCGGTTATGTACCTTGATAGGGTAATATGCCGGGCTGCGTAATATGGCCCATCGTGACTTCAAAAGACCAAACGCCCGCTCGATTATGTTTCTTGCCTTCGCGTGTTTCATATTAAAATATTCTCTAAAATTTCTAGGTGCGGTTAGACCGTGCGCATAAGCATCGAGGTAGTATCTACAACCTCTGTACGGTGCCAAAAACTCTTCTCCGTTCGTATAACCATTATCAACCAAGTAGTAATTACCTGTAAAGGTGAAAGATTTACTACAGTTGTAATTGACTTTCACACGTCCTAGGTAATACCGAAGTTAACTTTAAATGACGTAATTTGGTACTCTACAAACTAATACTTACCCGTGGGGACTCGTAGACCATTATCTCGAGTTACCGCATCTCGAAGTATTCTACTATCGGCTGCAGACCCTTCCCACCCGGTAAGTAAGTAAATAAAGTTCATGTTATCATCACAAACAGCTAGCACATTGATCGACACATTACCCTTGCGACTCCTATACCTCGGCTTATCAAGATAAGGAACGCGACACCCTATGTATGTCCCATCTAGTGCACCTAGACAGCCCTAGTAAATAAGATACCATAATAAGGTGATTATTTAAACATTTTACGGTTGCGTATCATAATAATCAGATTATTTGGTTGGTATCAGGTTACCTTGAAGTGTGCAAAACGCTCATTTTCACAGCCGTCGTCGACAGGTTTCGGTGTGATTAACAACATTTCGTGTAACTTAAGCAAAGCTAGAAGGACGCGGTTAAAGTGCTTGCTTACAGTATACCCGGATCTTTTAAAATGACTTCGAACAACAATATTCTTTGTGTGGTGGGCTAAAATTTGAAGAAACATTGCAACTTGTTCGGGTATAGAGACATTTCTATTTGCTTTAAGACCGCCGACATTTTCTAAAATGTAACACAGTCGGTAAAAAGTTTGTATGTTCATTCTAAGGTTGTCACGACATGTTACATCGTTTAAACCAACTATTGAACGCAAATAGTTGAGGTGTGAAGGAGTGCGGGATATCAAACTATAAGTCCTGCTGTTATTGTTACAGCGAGACAAACAACGACGATTTTTTTGACCAAATACATGTATAGACACCAAAAAAATAGCCTCAGATTAAACATGAGTTGGTGTAGAACGACTACATCTTCTTGTTTTGAAAGATCCATCGCAAACCAACCTATCTCCTACATTAGCATCAACACTCAAGTTTCAATTTTCGGTGTACAATAGCCATCATAGAGCCTGGGTGTCTATTAAATTATGCAAGCAACCAATTTAAGAATGTCTAATATTAAATTCTAAACTATGTTCACTGAGATATTAATTATACCACAAAATCAATTTGTTAAGCAAAATGAAACCCATAATCCAACTATAATCCTAAAAACCGTAAAAAAGGACACTCGACATTTGATTTGAGACTATAAGTGAAACCCATAATCCGACTGCAAACAAAACTTTAAATGAATACTTTGCTCATATTTGAAAATAACAGAAAAGTTCATCAATTCATCCTTGTAACAGAAATCATAATTAAGTGAAATGTAAAAGGGAAACCAAGCAACATGCTCATTCCCAGCATACCACTGGCATAACAGTTTTCACCCAAATTTCTAATGCTCGCATAAGCATATACACCAAAAAATATATAAAACGCACGAAAACAAGTTGGGTAAAAAGTGGCATATTTGCAGATTTTAAAAGTGTAGAAGTGGTCGCGAACAGCTTCGAAGCAATTACCTAGAACCAAATGCGATGGTGTTTGTCAACCAAATAGTTTCTTCTATTATCATTGAAACTGAAGGAATCAGTTTAAAAAAAACAGTACAAAGGAGAAGAGTGTGAAGTGGTCATATTTACCTCGGTTTTTTCAGCCTTCTTCAAATCTGGTGCCTCCTGTGTACCCAATACCGAAACCCTACACCAACTGGTAAATCAAATTTATACAGATTGATTCAACCGTATGGAGAGCGAAATATCTAAGAAAATGAGATATGTACCTTCTACCAGTAACAATTAGCAGCACCCGACTGGTCAACCCCGAACCCGTGTAGTTCCAATGCCGACGATAATCTCGAATTTGTGAAAATACGAGGGTTTAGCACCAGAAACAAGATAAAAGATGAAGATTGTGCCAAAATCGAAAGGCATGAGATTTTACCTGGATAAAACTAGGGCACGGTGGAAGAGTGAAGAAGATGAAGATTGTACTATTTATACCTATTAATTTTGTAATTGATGTGTTTTCTAAGGCTATTTTCGACATTTCACACGGCCAATTAAATGGGATACAATACCTGATAATTAGTCAAGCCAATTTTGGCTTGACTAATAATAATTCAAATGGGGGATTAAAACGGTGGGCCCATCAATCAAGGATGGTTTCGTCAAGTGAACCAAACATTATACACAATGGTACAATAAATCCCATCCCTTCTAATACCCCAAACCAAAGAGGCCCATTAGGTATTCGTGCCCTGAAATAAGTGGCTCGTAAATGATGATGTGTTTTCCTTTTTTCCCTAGATGTAATGACAACAATTGACAATCCGTATGGAAAGTTGAAGTTGAAAAGACAACTAGTATTTCATTTTAGTCTCTAACGAACACTCGGTTCAGTTCACTAGCGACTATGGAGAGTAGATGATGGGGAATATGTGACAAATAATAGGCCAAATATTCCCGTGGACCGAGTTAGATCTCCGAAAAAGGGTAAGGCTCAACTTAAAAGCTCACTCTTTGCGAATAAGCCCTAGAGGCTGCAATTGAAGGAGTTCGTCTTTTGACTAGAAAAGATCTCCTATCTTGAATCTTATTATTCAAGGAAAAGATCTCCTTCAAAGGGAAGAAGATAAAGGACTATTGTAGGTGCACTCAAAAAACCCTAACTATTTTAAATTTTTAATTATTTTGTAACGTCCTCTCAATTGGCCATTATGCACTCATTAAAACCATTTTAACCCTTACGGTCTCATCTACCCTACAAATAGAGTGACTAACTCATTTGCTAGAATAATATATAGCATAGCATATAACACTACCTATACACATACAAAAACCATGCATCATATTCTATATTTATCTATACATACTTGGGGCACTTAGATAAGGTTCATTTTATCAGCTTCCTATGATTGTTGCTCATAGACAAAGCACCGACGAGGCTATTGAGTTTTATCTTAGAAATATGATCAGCGATCAATACCTGCACGAAGGGAGACAATCATTCTCTTAGGACAGTGTCATATGGCACGACTCCTATCCAGGCCAGCCATACTATTGCTTTTACTTTAACCTATATTCTAATTGTATAAGATTATATTAGTTTCAATATATTGCATGTTTTGAATTTTTTAATGGGGAAATTGGCTAGACACACTTTATTCTGGACTTATATAGATGGAGATCTTAACTGTTAGATGAATATATGTCTAGGTCATTTGACAAAAAAATAATATAAATAAAATAAAATAATTAGTACATTGACATAAGCACCCTTAATTAAAAAGAAAGTAAATCCCATATACCACTCTCCCTCTCTCTCCAATCTCACTTCTCTTTCTCCCCATATATATAATCTCTCATCTCTCTCTCCCTCTCTATCTCGTGCCTCTCCATCATGTCTCTCTTCCTTACTGTATTTTTTTCGATAAGCATCTTTTCGAAAAAAAATCTGATCAATTTCTTACTCTCTTCTCTTTCTCGGTTCATTTTTTTTTTCTTTCCTTTTGAATCATGCCATACCTAGAGCCTTCAAAGTAACAAACTGTAAACAAATATTTATCGTTTGTTTTTTTGTTGTGGAACATGTTGTTTGTTCTTTATTTGGAGAAACCATTTGCTATTTTGGAGACCTTGTTTGTTGTTTGTATTTAATTTCTACTTCTCCTGTTGTTACGATGGAAGCAATACAGGAGATTCTCGCTCCGATCTTGGGTGGTGGTTCTACGGCAATCGACCCACGAGATTTTGATGCACCTCTTCTACGGCGTTCGGAATCCACCTTCTGCGTCCCCAACAATATCTTCGTCTCGGTCCCTACCATCCGCGCCGAGGGCTTTGACTGGTTTCACATTGGGTTCATTGCGGCGGCGCCAACTCTAGGATTTGTGACGGAGTTAGGACTGGCGGCAAGGGATTTGGGGTGAGTACCTCGGGTTTTTTTTCTTTAGTTGTTTTCATTTTGCATTTTGCAATTTCATGTTACATATTGTATCTCGTTTTGATTTTTCTTTTAGTTTGATGTTTGTATTTAGAGAAGTCATAGGTAATCTTTTTTTTGCAACTCAATAATGCAAATTCTGGAATTTCTTTTTTCAATTTGCTGTTTTCTGGGTGAATCATTGGTATTTTGTTGTTTGCAATCCAATAATACAATTTCTAATGTTCAATTTGCTATTTGCAGTTCACGGAGTCATATGCGTCATTTGCTATTTGCAGTTCACAGAGTCATAGGCGTCAGTTTGCTATTTGCAGTTCACGATAGACAATGGTGCGGAGGCGGTGTTGTTTTTAGAGTATGAGTTTGTAAAATAAATAGTATATTGTTTTTTACTAATTTATTTAATTTTTTTGTTAATATTTGCAAGAGAGATGTTTGAAAATTTGTGTTGATAGAGAAGTTTTTAGGGAATTTGATTTGATTTAACTAAGAATATTTTTGACATCATATATATTATTAATTTATTAAAATATGGAAATTTTGACTTGAATTTATACACATAAATTATACTATACAGGGAACTATAGCAAATCGCCCATATGTAAAATGTGTTTTCCAAAATATCGACAACAATTTCTTACGCAATCAGAGGTGTGTCATGCATCGTGACGTAGATTATTCAAAGGTACACTGACTCCATCTTCTCTCATCACATACTACAGCATTATTACAATATGTGGACCCCCCAATACAGTAAGAACAAAATCACAGCCAAGCCACAAAAATCTCATCCCTTTAATTTTATGCCTATAAATGCAGGTGAAAACTCGATTAAATCTTCATCCACAACGTAACTTACACGAATAAAATCACAATAGTAAAATAATGGCTTCCTCAAAAAAATTGTTCCTTCTTTTAGGTATTGTGCTTGTTTTGGCCTTTCTCACTCATATGATCCAATAAGTGAGCTCAAACACTATACTTCAACTTCTATTCATATATATATATATATATATATATATATATATATATATATATATATATATATATATATATATATATATATATATATATATATATATATATATATATATAAATATATATATATAAGAACAGTATCAATTATCATTACCCCTCCTATTTTCTTTTTCGTTTGTTTTGCCCCCCACGCGTGTAAAACGGCGTCGTTTTAATGTATTTATCCACTTCTGTTGTTGAAATATTTTTCGTTTACCCTTTTCTTTGCGCTCTTTACGACCGCGGTCCGTCCGTTCGTGGGGCCCCGATTTCTGCTTTTCTTTTCAAATTTTATTCTCCGCCGCTATTTTCCCTTCCCAATTTCTCCCATATAACGATGCTCGATTATGGCGCCTCCCAATAAACCGCTCCACTTTGTCAATCCCAATACCTAGTCGGCAACTGTTCATCGACGGCGAAACAAGAATCCGTTAACAGAAAACGGATTCCGATGATCAACCCCGCAACCGAAGAATCCATCGGTTCGTCTCTTTTTGCTTCCTCTGTTACATTTCTAATCATAGGAGTTCAATTTTTGGTTCTTAATTTGTCATGTATTTGATGATTTTTTTTTTCTCGGAGGGTTTTATGATTTGGTGGATCAATTCGTTGAAGTAAACGGAACTCAAAAATCTCAGATCAGTAGTGTGGACATGGTAAAATGTTTGATAAATTAGGGAAAATCTAATCTAAATTGCGAGATCACGAATAATTGATAGGGAAATAACAGGAGTGCCACTGATTGAAATGTTTAGTTTAGTTTTTTTTTTTTTTTTTTATTAAATTGAATTGTTACTTTTATATTATTTTATTTTGAAATTAATAGAGATAAAGAGTAGGGTTTACGGCTGATGAGTGACCACTGATGTTTTTTTCTTTCCCTGGTATGTGGTACATATGAATATGTCAAGTGATATCTTTTTCGGTTGAAGATATTGATATTGCAGTGGCAGCAGCTCGCAAAGCATTCTTCAGAAATGGTGGCAAAATTGGTCCTCCGCAACTGGGACCCACCGAGCCAAGTATTTACGAGCCATTGCTGCTAAGATTTTCTTCCACACTCTAATTATATTTTGTTGCCAAATATTTCGTGAATTCAAGAACTGAATTCACGAAGCAAGACTCAAGATTTTATACTTTTACATAAAACTACCAAAATAGTTTCTATCGCACCCCAAAACATACGAGAAAATAGTCCACAAAGAAACCGAAATATTTGGCAACAAAATATAATTAGAGTGTGGAAGAAAAATCTTAGCACCGATGGCTCGTAAATACTTGGCTCGGTGGGTCCCAGTTGCGGAGGACCAATTTTGCCACCATTTCTGAAGAATGCTTTGCGAGCAACTTCCAGTGCAATATCAATATCTTCGACTGAAGAAGATATCACTTTGACATATTCATATGTACCACATACCAGGGAAAAAAAAAAAGCATTTGTGGTCGCTCATCAGCCATAAACCCTACTCTTTACCTCTATCATTTGCAAAATAAAATAATATAAAAGTAACAATTCAATTTAATAAAAAAAAATTAAACAATTCAATCAGTGGCACTCCTGTTATTTACCTATCAATTATTTATGATCTTGCAACTCAGATCAGATTTCCCCTAATTTATCAAACATTTTACCATTTCCACACTAACGATTTGAGATTTTTGAGTTCCGCTTACTTCAACCAATTGATCCACCAAGTCATAAAACCCTCCGACAAAAAAAAAATCATACAAATACACGACAAATTAAGATCCAAAAACTGAACTCCTATGATTAGATATGTAACAGAGGAAGCAAAAGTGAAGAGACGAACCGATGGATTCTTCGGTGGCGGGGTTGATGATCGGAATCCGTTTTCTGTTAACGGATTCTCGCCATTCACCGTCGATGAATAGTTGCCAATTAGGTATTGGGATTGACAAAGTGGAGCGGTTTATTGGGAGGCGCTATAATCGAGCATCGTAAAAATTGGGAGAAATTGGGAAGGGGAAATAGCGGCGGAGAATAAAATCTAAAAAGAAAAGCAGAAATCGGAGCCCCACGAAAGGACGGACCGCGGTCGTAAAGAGCGAAATGAAAAAAAAAAATTAACAGCAGAAGTGGATAAATACATTAAAACGACGCCGTTTTACACGCGTGGGGGCCGAAAAAAAAAAGGAAAATGAAAATAGGAGGGATAATGATGATTTCTACCTATATATATTGTTAGAATTTATTTCGTGCAGATATAAATTATTTGTGCCAGATTCAGTTTTTCGTTACTGTTGCGTGAAGAGTTGCAACAGTTCGTGAAGCAGTTCGTAAAAACAGAAATAAACGAGACACAAATTTTAATGTGGTTCGGATACAATTGTACCCTACATCCACGGGGACCTGCAAATAAAATTTACTAATTTTTAGTTTTACGAATACAATAATAGGACTTAATCAAAATACAAAGACTCCCTCTTTGTTGACGCCGTTCTTGTATACTACGCTGAATTATAAATCTTCAATTTGCAGCACGTCTCTTGCTCCGCACGGTTGAACTCCCTTCAACGCTGAATCCCTCAGTCGGCGGATCGATCTCCTCCCGAGATCTGTTTAAGCCCCTCTCCCGAAGAACCGATCTTCTTTTTGTATAGAAGAAGCAAACTGGTGATACTCCTTGAATCTTGGTGTCTTCACCACAAAGCCTTGAAGTCGATATATTTCTATGAAAATCACGTATCACGATGGAGCAATAAAAACGAGAACAAATAATAATTTCTCTGTGAATTTTTCTCTCTCGATAAAAAAGACGCTTGAAGAGCGACACAGAAAAGAGAAAATCTTTCTCTCCAAAAAAACCGCACGCAATCACGTTGTAATGTCGTCCCTTTTATATGTGATTGAATCTTCCTGTACAAGAAAAATAATTAGGTTAAAAAGTCATGGTCAAGAATGAAAAGGAATTTAATAATATAGAAAACTAAATATTTATTCCTTACCTAACCTAATTTCCACAATTAACAAAATACTAATGCATGGAAATAGATGACAATACGTAAGAGGAATTGTTGACTTTTATTCCTAATAGAAGACTCCTTATAATAAATAATACTTAATTAATGACAAATAAGAAAAATATCAATATATAAAAGAAATCTGTTTCTCTTTCACAATCACACGTATGTGTGTAATATATGGCAAGAATGAATTCTTCTTTCACAACACTTCTACACAAGTCATTAAGTTAAGAATAAATCTTTTTAATTAATAAGATAGTTTCCTATATAAAAGAAACAATTAATGACAAATTAAAGAATTAGAGTAAACAAGGAGACTTCCCTTTTGTGTTTCACGGTACATAAGGACTTGTTGCACAAGTCTTTACTCATCCCTTGTTTATTAGAATCCAATTAGATTCTAACAATCTCCCCCTTTGTCATTGATTGATTCTAATCATTTTCTCCCCCTGAATAAAAACCTGAAAAATAAAATAATCAGAGGAGAGACGGAAACAATAAAACTAAAGATCATCCTCAGCATTAAAGGAACAGCTCATCATCTCCATCTCTTTCAGCAACAAGAGTGCCATGAACTGCTGCAATAGTGAGTGCCACAGTTTCAGCAACTGTTCCCACAGTAGTGGCTTCGGTAGGTGGTTCACAACGAATTCAACTCCCCCTGCATGTGTTTCTGCCCCTGTAAATGATCCTTAGGCAGCTCCTCTTGTAAATGACTTCATTCTTGTGAAGATCTAAACCAATTAATGACAATAAACACAATATTAGAAAAAGTGAAATTCATTCTCTTTTGAATACACACGTTCAGGTGTTAGTGTGGAGAGATAATTTATATCTTCTCAAATTATCTAATGAGATAACTAAGGAAAATATGTTCCTCATATTAATACACATCTCCACAGAATTCCACTTGGTGTTGTGGACTTAGAATCCCACCGAGATTCTAACACTCTCCCCCTTTGGCATTGATTGGTCAGAATATTTACTCCCCCTAAATATATGATACCTGCATGAACAAGGGTTAGCAAATTCAGAATAACATCTGCACATATAAACTGTTGCAACAGTTTATCAAACAGTTCACCAGATAGTGTAAACCGTAAATAAACCATAGTTCCAAAATAAAAGCAGATAATTCGTTCAGATAAGCACGAGATAAAAGGATATGAAGTAGCAGAAACAACTTCTCTTCACAATGCTTATTATTTGTCCTATATTTCTGCCCAGCAACTGTCTCATGCACTGTTTCAACAGTTGTCTGAACTCCCCCTGTATTCCTGCACTGTTCCAGCAACTGTCTGATGCACTGTCGCAACAGTTGTCGGAACTCCCCCTGTGTTCATGCCATCGTTACTGTTCTTTTCTCCTGTTCTTTTCTCCCCCTTTCTGGGCAATCACCATGCAGAGATAACTCAACATGGACTAATGATCTTGATGATTCAAGCAAGCTGTTCAAATACTTAACAAAAAGATCAAAACGAAGAGAGAATCTTGGAAGGAAGTGAGAAGAATCACTATACATAACGTGCACAGAAAATCACAAACTCACAAACTCAATACCACACGATAATTGCAATGCGAAAATCAAAGGATAGTGATATCAAATCCAACATTAAATAGCAAAGACTACAGACTTTGCCAAACTTCATAAGAAACGTGGAAATGTGAGGAGTAAGCCCAATCGATCCGGTTGCAACAAAAAAATCAAATTTAACCGGCACGTAAACAAAAATCCCGTCTCTCTCTCTCTCTTTTTTTTTTTTTTTTTAAATAATGCCTAATGCAGTACAAAAAGTAAACATGAGAAATAGACATGAGTGAAGAGACATATGTGAATAGGATACTGCATGGACAAACAAAACATATGGGATTTATCTTCACATTCACGATAAGCGCAATCCCCAAAAATCCGACTGCCAATGCAACCAATAAACTTAATAATCCCAAGTCAAACACAAAGATGCTCTTATTAGGTAGCGTACACACACGTCTAATGGTAGCTTTTTCCCATGAAAAACAGAGCAATTAAAAGGAACGAGATTATGTTGGTCGTGCAATGTGTAGTCCCCTGGGCTTTCTAATTGAGCTTTGTAGTAAGTGTTCGGTCAAGTGGTTTACTGGCTCGACTCAACTAGGCTTCGAACTATTCACTGACCATATATATAATTTATATTGGCCGTGCAATGTGTAGTTCCCTGGGCTTTCTAATTGAGCCTTGTAGCGAGCTTTCGGCCACGTGATTTACTGGCTCGACTCAAAAAGGCTTCGAACTATTCACTGACCAAATGGTTGTAGATATATATATATATATATATATATATATATATATATATATATATATATATATATATATATATATATATATATATATATATATTAATAACAGTAGTTCAAGAGTAGCTTTCACTCATTAAAAGAGGCAGCTTTTCCCTATAAAAACATCCAACCATGACAAGACTATTCAAAGAAATAAATAAGTTGGAGCCTTTTAAGTAATCATTTTGGGAATTGGTGAAGTTCTACCCCACAAAATTTAGAAATACACGAAGTATCAAATTCACATTTGTCTCAATCATATGCAGTATGCTTAATGCAGGTCCTATATGAGATGCAAAAACATATGAAGTGTCCTACCTCTAAAAGTTGCAAGTCTGGACACACAGACTGTTGCAACAGTTCATGCAACTGCATCAGATTAAACAACATAAATTCCCAGCGATTTTCGCAAGGAATCAAATTTCTGTGCATCAATGGTTTTTGCAAAAGCATCAGTTAATTCATTCTCCGTTGCACCATAATCAATTGAGACAACCCCCTTTTCGACCAAGCCCCTTATGAAACAATGACAGATATCAGTAAGCTTAGTTCTCGAATGCTGAATTGGATTCATAAACTTATTTTTCGCATTCAAATTATCACAATTCAGATTACCAAGTTTTTTATTCCCAAAACTAGCTTTGTCACCAGAACTGTTGGAACAGTTAGTACTATCATCACATGAGTTTAAAGAAGTAATGGCAGATAAACAATTAAGATCAGACTTCTTTACCCAGATTTTTTGTTGAGTTTTATTCACTAAATCAACCTTTATCTTGGGTTTTTGAGACGACACAAAAGTGTGATCAATTTTAGCGGAAAGTGGTGAGCGGGCCATTATTCTTTTAACCATTTTCAAGTACTTAAAACACCTGGGTCGTATATGACCAGAAACATGACAAAAATGACAGGTAGGAACAAAAACTTTTCTTTGAAATGGCTGTGTTGGTGCAACTGTCGCAACAGTTTGTGAAACAGTGGATTGTTTAACAAAATTGATTTTTCTTTTTGGATCTTCTTTCTGTTTCAATGCATCATTAGATAGCTGATTACCCCCTATACCTATACGACAGTAGTTCGGCTGATTTTTGTTCAAAATTTCATTCAAAGTTACTCTACCAGTATTAAACTTAGAAATAACATCTTGGGTTTGAGCAAATTTAGCCTGCAAGCTATCTATTTCTCTACTAGAAGAAATAACATTTTGTTCAAGAGTAGAAATTCTTACCTTTAACACTTTATTTTCCTCTATGAGAACATGCTTATCATTTTCAAGGCGCTTATTTACCTCAGATACTTCAAGCCACTTCCGGTACATTTTTTCATATACATCTTTCACCTCTTCGAGGGTTGGCTCTTCATCGTCACTACTGCTCTCAGATTCACCTGCAAAATTAAATGATGAAGTCAGACTATTGTCCTTATTTAAAGATAATTCATCATACCTGAAATCTGTCGGACAGACTGTTGCAACAGTTCGTCCCTCGGTTCTGCTCATCGAAGTAGTACCGCTGAATGCCATAAAGTTAGTGGTTTGATCTCCTTTGTTGTTCTCATCCTCATCACTGTCCTCTTTATCACTCCAAACAGTGGTGAGTGACATCTTGTTTTTCTTCAAAGTGTTCGCACACTCGGCCTGAATATGTCCAAAACCCCCACACTCTCGACATTGCTTTCTCCAAGACTTTGCATCACCAAAATAACCATTATTAGAAAACTTTTTAAATTTGTTAGGGTTAACAGACTTACCTGATTGAGAGGAATTTTCTCTATTTTCAATTTTTTGACGCAGGCTTTCGAGGTTATTTGACATAATTGCTAAGGATTCTTCAACATCAATGTCACAATCATGAAATGTTTGGCCTTGTGAGATGCCATGGGAAGCTTCAGCTTGGAATGCCACATTCTTCACCTTTTTCTTTTCTCGAATATTTGCTCTAAAATTCATTTCTTGGGTTTGCAGTTTACCCATGAGTTCATCTAGCTTCAGTGTGTTGATATCTCTCACTTCTTCGATTGCTGCAACTCTGTAAGCGAATCTTTCTGGTAATGAACGTAGTGCCTTTCTTACCAACTTTGTTTCCGAGTATTGTTCACCTAGTGCATACGATTCATTTGAAATATCACACAGCTTACCGTGGAAATCAGCAATCGTCTCGTCCTCCTCCATATGAAGACTCTCAAATCTCGTGGCTAGCATCTGCAGCTTAGATGTTTTAACAGTTGATGTGCCTTCATACGTCACTTGTAGGATCTCCCATGCCCTTTTTGCTGATTCACATGATGCTATCAGTTTGAACTGATTGTCACCAACGCCACTGAAAATTGAGTTTATCGCCCTTGAGTTGTAATTGGCAAGTGATATCTCTTCATTAGTCCATGCTTCTTCTGGTTTTACCGTTTGCATACCATCCGTTCCTTTAGCCATGGGTGGGGTCCAACCAGTCACGATAGCACGCCAAGCTCGTTCATCAACGGACTTGATGAACATCTTCATCTTCGATTTCCAGTAAGAGTAATTTGATCCATCCAAGAGAGGTGGTCGTACTGTAGACGCTCCTTCACGATGAAACATATCTGCACAAAACAAATTAAAAAATTAAATCCCAAAATCTCACTAAGTGTATCTAGTGACAGGCTCTGATGCCAATTGTTAGAATTTATTTCGTGCAGATATAAATTATTTGTGCCAGATTCAGTTTTTCGTTACTAATGCGTGAAGAGTTGCAACAGTTCGTGAAGCAGTTCGTAAAAACAGAAATAAACGAGACACAAATTTTAATGTGGTTCGGATACAATTGTACCCTACATCCACGGGGACCTGCAAATAAAATTTACTAATTTTTAGTTTTACGAATACAATAATAGGACTTAATCAAAATACAAAGACTCCCTCTTTGTTGACGCCGTTCTTGTATACTACGCTGAATTATAAATCTTCAATTTGCAGCACGTCTCTTGCTCCGCACGGTTGAACTCCCTTCAACGCTGAATCCCTCAGTCGGCGGATCGATCTCCTCCCGAGATCTGTTTAAGCCCCTCTCCCGAAGAACCGATCTTCTTTTTGTATAGAAGAAGCAAACTGGTGATACTCCTTGAATCTTGGTGTCTTCACCACAAAGCCTTGAAGTCGATATATTTCTATGAAAATCACGTATCACGATGGAGCAATAAAAACGAGAACAAATAATAATTTCTCTGTGAATTTTTCTCTCTCGATAAAAAAGACGCTTGAAGAGCGACACAGAAAAGAGAAAATCTTTCTCTCCAAAAAAACCGCACGCAATCACGTTGTAATGTCGTCCCTTTTATATGTGATTGAATCTTCCTGTACAAGAAAAATAATTAGGTTAAAAAGTCATGGTCAAGAATGAAAAGGAATTTAATAATATAGAAAACTAAATATTTATTCCTTACCTAACCTAATTTCCACAATTAACAAAATACTAATGCATGGAAATAGATGACAATACGTAAGAGGAATTCTTGACTTTTATTCCTAATAGAAGACTCCTTATAATAAATAATACTTAATTAATGACAAATAAGAAAAATATCAATATATAAAAGAAATCTGTTTCTCTTTCACAATCACACGTATGTGTGTAATATATGGCAAGAATGAATTCTTCTTTCACAACACTTCTACACAAGTCATTAAGTTAAGAATAAATCTTTTTAATTAATAAGATAGTTTCCTATATAAAAGAAACAATTAATGACAAATTAAAGAATTAGAGTAAACAAGGAGACTTCCCTTTTGTGTTTCACGGTACATAAGGACTTGTTGCACAAGTCTTTACTCATCCCTTGTTTATTAGAATCCAATTAGATTCTAACATATATATATACACACACTAGTGTAGAGCACCGCGCAAGGCGCGGTGCCGAGTGCCTTGGGTGAATACGAGAACTATTGTATTATGTATTTTCGACATACTTTCATATATCAATTTTTAGGCTGCATTTTTTTTTATCTTTTTTTTTACGATTAGGTAAAATTTGTGTCGAATGTGGCGATGGGAAGTGATGATTTGAAGTTGTCTGCGTAGGGTGGTATGGGGTCCACTCCCTTAGAAACAATGGAATTTGCTGGTGCACAAATGATTGTCAAAATACAAACTCGTTTATGTGTTAAGGAAAGCTGATTAATCAGGAGTTAATTTTCTTCCTTCCGTTAAAGGCTACCTGAATGACGGCGCGTGCGCTGCGAAATAGGTATATAATATAGGGACCAAAAATTGTAAAAATTGATTGATTTGTTGATATTTAAGATTTATTTTAATATTTGAATCGTCATAGATATGAATGAATTGAATCGTAAGATTTGAATCGTAAATCATAAGGTTTTATGCTCGTTATTGTGAATTCTCATAAATGTGGCAGATATTTTGGATATTGAAAGAGAGATCCACTTTGGGGCAAAATTTGCAATTTGGGTGGAGCGGGTAGGAAGATGGAGTAAGTATAAGGGTGATTCTGCAATTTTCAGAACTGTTTGAGCCAGCGAGGTGGATTTTTTGAAATTACAAAGTTACCTCCACTTGGGTGGGCATTTCCGGTTTAAGGACCAAAATTAAAATTGGTATATAATATAGGGACAAAAAATGTAATTATCACAAGTTTATTATAAATAATATAATAAATTAAAGTTTTCATAAATCTTAAATCGCAAAATTTGATCGATTTGTTGATATTTAATATTATTTTTTAACTTTTGAATCGACTTAGGTATGAACGAATTGAATCGTAAGATTTAAATCGTAAATCATAAGATTTTAAACTCGGAATTGTGAATTTTCGTAAATGAGTCACACACGATTATAGCTGAGGATGAGCCGAAGCATACTGCGTTGGTGGTGGATATTTCGGATATTTCAAGAGAGATCCACATTGAGGTTAAATTTGCAATTTGGGTGGAGCGGCTGGGAAGATGGAGTAAGTAGGGTGATTATGCAATTTTCAAAACTGTTTCAGTAAGGGAGGTGGATGTCCAGAAATTACAAATTAACCCCCACCTGGGAGGCATTTCTAGTTTATATATATATATATATATATATATATATATATATATATATATATATATATATATATATATATATATATATATATATATATATATATATATATATATATATATATATATATATAAATCGTGAAATTTAATTGATTTGTTGATATTTAAGATTTATTTTAACATTTGAATCTACATAGATATGAATGAATTGAATCGTAAGATTTAAATCGTAAATCATAAGGTTTTATGCTCGGTATTCCGAATTGTCGTAAATGTGGCAGGTATTTTGGATATTGAAAGAGAGATTTACTTTGGGGTCAAATTTGCAATTTGGGTGGAGCGGGTAGGAAGATGGAGTAAGTATATGGGTGATTCTGCAATTTTCAGAACTGTTTGAGCCATGGAGGTGGATTTTCAGAAATTACAAATTGACCTCCACTTGGGGGCATTTCCGGTTTAAGGACCAAAATTAAAAATGGTATATAATATAAGGACGAAAAACTGTAACTATCACAAGTTTATAATAAATAATATAACAAATTAAAGTTTCCTAAATCGTAAAATTTGATCGATTTGTTGATATTTAAGATTTATTTTAACTTTTGAATCGACTTATGTATGAACGAATTGAATCGTAAGATTTAAATCGTAAATCATATGATTTTATACACAGTATTGCGAATTTTCGTAAATGAGTCACAAACGATTATAGATGAGGAGGAGTCGAAGCATACTGCGTTGGTGGCGGATATTTCGGATATTGCAAGAGAGATCCAATTTGGGGTCAAATTTACAATTTGGGTAGTTGGGAAGATGGAGTAAGTATAAGGGTGATTATGCAATTTTCAAAACTATTTCAGCCAGGGAGGTGGATTTCCAGAATTACAAATTGACCCCCACTTGGGGGCATTTCCGATTTAAGGACTAAATTAAAAAAATGGTATATTATTTAATTAAAAATGGTATATAATATAAAGACAAAAACTGTAATTATCACAAGTTTATTATAAATAATATAATAAATTAAAGTTTTCGTAAATCGTAAAATTTGTTGATATTTAAGATTTATTTTAACTTTTGAATCGACTTAGGTATGAATGAATTGAATCGTAAGATTTTAATCGTAAATCATATGATTTTAAACTCGGTATTGCGAATTTTCGTAAATGAGTCACACACGATTATAGCTGAGGAGTCGAAGCATACTGTGTTGGTGGCGGATGTTTCGAATATTGCAAGAG
Organism: Erythranthe guttata; assembly: GCF_056151865.1. Classification (NCBI taxonomy): domain Eukaryota; kingdom Viridiplantae; phylum Streptophyta; class Magnoliopsida; order Lamiales; family Phrymaceae; genus Erythranthe; species Erythranthe guttata. The sequence continues at coordinate 7,642,504 of NC_142539.1, read as the reverse complement.
AGATCCACTTTGGGGTTCAATTTGCCATTTGGGTAGCGTGGCTGGGAAGATGGAGTAAGTATAGGGGTGATTCTGCAAGTTTTAATACTATTTCAGTCGGGCAGGTGGATTTGTTGTCCTAAATATCAACAAATCGATCAAATTTTACGATTTACGATTAAGGAAAACATTAATTTATTATATTGTTTATGATAAACTTCTGATAATTACAGCTTTTGTCCCGATGTTATATACCATTTTTTATTTTGGTCCTTAAACCGGAAATACCCCCAAGTGGAGGTCAATTTGTAATATCTAAAAATCCACCTCCCTGGCTCAAACAGTTCTGAAAATTACAGAATCACCCCTATATCTTCCTACCCGCTCCACCCAAATTGCAAATTTGACCCCAAAGTGGATATCTCTTTCAATATCAAAAATATTCGCCACATTTAGGAAAATTCGCAATGTTGAGCATAAAATTTTATGATTTACGATTCAAATCTTAGGATTCAATGCATTCATATCTATGCCGATTCAAATGTTAAAATAAATCTTAAATATCAACAAATCGATCAATTCATTCATATCAATTTAATATTAAATGATATTTTACTAATAGTTTAAAGTTTTATTGATGTGGTCATTCAATGAGGAAAGCATTTAGGCGCCCTATTCAATGAAATGAGGCCTCTCTTTTTTCAACCGGCGAGGAAGAGGTGGCGGAGGTAGTGCAGGAGTTCTTTTTGGGGAAATTGCAATCAAGTCCTTATTTAATTTCAGAAATTTGATATAAATTGCAACTTGGCCTTTATTGAGTTTTTGCAATTATTTACTCATAAACATATATATTCAACAGAGGGTAAATTAGTCAAAAAAAATAGAACAGCTGGAATAAATGCAGCAATCCAAAAGAGTCAACACGCCACATCAGCAATGGTGGACGGATATTTAATGGAGGGGTTGTTTTGGTTCATTTTGAAGTTCAGGGGGTATTTTACACCTTGAGTATAGTTCAGGTAGGTAAATTGAAGTTTACCCTATTTATTATAAATAAAGGAAACACTCATGTATATCCCAATATTACCCTCAACCATTTATACCCAATTCTTAATTGTAACCCCCCAATTTAATCAATTTTGTTCACAAAAATCCAATTTTGACCACAAAAATTCAATTTTGACTTTTTTTGGAGCATATTTTAATATGCTCCAATTTAATCCTTTAACTTAATTTAATCTCAATTTGACCCCAAATTTCACAAATTATTCAATTTTGACCCAAAACTTTTTTTTTTCACAAATATTTTTTTTTTCAAAAAAAAAAATTTTGCCGCCGGATTCCGGCGTTGACTTTTTTTTTTTTTTTCTTCCGGATTTTTTCGCCGGTCTCCGGGGTTGACTTTTTTTTTTTTTTTTTTCTTCCGGATTTTTTCGCCGGTTTCCGGCGTTGACTTTTTTATGTGTTTTAAAAAAGAAAAATTTTGTTTGGTTTGTTTTGTTTTTCCATGTCCGCCGCTAAACGTTGACCGTAATTGTGTTGTCACTGACAATAAATTAACGTAATTATACTGTCAATGATAGTTAATTGACGTAATTGTACTGCCGTTGACATTACATTTATGTAATTGTGCTGCCGTTGACAATAAATTAATGTAATATTATTAATTTTTTTTTATTGTTTTTTTTTTTATTTTGTTTGATTTGTTGACAAGTCAACGTAATTATATTGCTGTCGTTGACAGTAAAATAACTGTAAACACAATAATATTACTGTCAACAACATCAACATTATTATTTTTTTGGGGGTTTTGTTTTGTTTGAGTTATTCACGGAGTAACGTAATAATATTACTGTCTATTATTGTAATATTACTGTAAACACAATAATATTACTGTGGTTGACAGTAATATTACTGTTGTTATAGTAATATTTGTGTCAACCACATCAATATTATTATTTTGTTTGGATTTTTTGTTTGTTTGAGTTATTCACGGACTAACGTAATAATATTACTATCTATTATTGTAATATTACTGTGGTTGACGGTAATATTACTGTTGCTATAGTAATATTACTTTCACTCACAGTAATATTAATTCTTTTGGTTTTTTTTATTATCTTTACATTTGTTGAACGGTCAACATAGTAATATTACTTTATTACACAATAATAATGAGTTTTGTTGTGTTAATATTAATGTGCTAGAGATTAATATAGCAATATTACTGTGTTAAACCATAGTTTAGTTAATTTTACTGTGTTTTACAGTAAGATAGTTAATATTACTGTCAATCACAGCAATATTGTTGTTTAAACGGAAAAAAAAAAAAAAAAAAAAAAAAAAAAAATTTAACGCCGGAGACCGGCGTTGACCGTCGGTCAACACCAGAATCCGGCGAAAAAATCCGGAAGAAAGAAAGAAAGAAAGAAAAAAAAAGTTGAAAAAGTCAACGCCGGAATCCGACGGGGAAAAAAAGTTTTTGAAAAAAAAAATAAAAAAAAAAAAATTTTGGGTCAAAATTGAATAATTTGTGAAATTTGGGGTCAAATTGAAGTTAAATTAAGTTACGGATGAAATTGGAGCATATTAACGTATGAGGGGTTATTTTAGTCCTTTACAAAAATCTGGACCATGTGTGGACTTATTGGTAAAAGAGTTTTTTGTCTTGATCTCTTTATAAATAAGTACCCATTGATGGGCTTATTTGTAAAGTCCCCATATATATATATATATATATATATATATATATATATATATATATATATATATATATATATATATATATATATATATATGGATTATTTTGTAGAACCCCTTATTTCCAAATTATATACAACTAACTATCAAGTGGATTACACTCTAGGGGAAACCCCCTCATTTCGAAAATATTTTGACATACCCCCATGGGCCACCCTGAAGTTCCTATAATACCCTTTTAAAATCAGTTTTAAACTTTAGCCACTATAATCGTCTCTCTCTTCCTCTCCCAGATTCAAAATCCCGCCTCCACAAACCTCCCACTGGCGAAATTGCTTCTCGGAGTCATAACTCTCTCTCCGGTGGTCGGAATTCGATGGTTTAACTACCGTTGGATTCCTCTCGTCGAGCTCTTTCTTTTGGTGGTGATTTCATTCAGTTTGGAGCGCTGATCCGTTTCTGCAAATTTTTTTCATTCGACGACGGTGGTCTTGCCGGAGGTGTATTTGGTGTTTCACCAGTCGAAATTTGATGGGCTACCCACCGTTGGATTCCTCTCGTCGAGATCTATATTTTGATGTTCATTTCGTTTATTTTTATGTTTTCAGATTTATTTCTATATTTTTTTGCATTTGTGGGTGCGCGGAACCGTGGGTGGTTTTTAGTGGCGGCTAGGGCTTTGGTAGGAGGCGAGGGGGTGAGGAGTCACTGTCTGTTTGATTTAAAATCTGTAGCATTTTCCAGCAATAACCTCTCTCTTTCTCTCGATCTCTTAGTGTTTGTTGATTTTTGAGTATTTTGATGTTTCTTCAAATTTTTTTTGATTTGCACTAAAGTAATTTTTTTTGTCTTGATTTTGCAATTGCAGCTTAATGAAAGCCATTGATCCTCCCCTTGAAGGTGTAAGAAAATTTGTTGAAGTTACACCTACTTCAAGTTACAGTGTTCAACAGACTGTATACATTACTATACATATAGTAGTAACATGTAGTTACATATGCCTATTTTTCTGTATTTTCGATTTGTATTTTTATTGGTTCTGAGGTGATTTATAATACAACTATTATTTTTGTAAATTTTTGTTCGGGTTTATGAATGTTTTTTGTATAAGCCAGTATTCGTGTGTATACAATTGATCGACTAAAAATATGGGGTAAAAAAACGAACATAACTACGAATTACTATAGGTACTATAGTTACATGTAGTTATTTTCATTACAGTAAACATATTATTTTGAAAATTAAAAAAAAAAATTAAAAAAAAAAATATTTTTTTTAAAGTTAAAAAAACTTAAATTTTTTTTTAAATTAAAAAATTAAACAAATTAAAAAAATAAACATATATATAAATTAAACAAACTGGTTTATTATTAAAAAAAATAATAATAATAAATAAATCAGCGAAAATGATAAATGCAGGACCAGAAATGCTAAATGCAGTTTGGCCGAAAATTGCATATAAGGGTAGTATAGTACTTTCGCTTCTCCAGGTGGGTATGTCAAAGGATGATTTGGGCTTGGGTTTATCTCTAGTTTATTTGGTGGCTAGGGGGTATGTAAAATAACCCATATATATATATATATATATATATATATATATATATATATATATATATATATATATATATATATATATATATATATATATATATATATATATATATATATATATATATATATAGGCTCTATAACCCCTCAATACTTCTTTTAATAGGAAAAGGCCCAAACTATTTTACACTATTTGAGAAAAATCCACTCCAAATTTCAGCCACCCATATTCCCATTTATGTCCCTCCACCTTGCACACTATCCCCATTACCCATTAGCGGTGTCTTTCTCTCTTTTCTTTTTTATATTATTATTATTATATTATTATTAATAATTTATTATTATTATTAATTTATTGTTATTATTTTTTTTTTTTTTTTAAACTTATTTTCTCTATCAGGTATGTTAATCGACTATGAAGCATATTAAATCGACTATGATGAACTGTAGTAAATTAAGGAACCGAATACTAAAAATAATAAATCACAACTACAAAAATGCAAACTCAACTATATTTTACAAAAAAAAAACAATATACAAACATTATAATTGATTTATACAATTGGAATCAATAAACAAAAAATTCAAAATAAAAATAAAAATTGGAGTCAATGAAGCATATTAATCGACTATGAATTATGATGTGAAGCATAGTCGATTAAGAATCTGCTACTAAAAATAACAAATCACAACTGCGAAAAAAATGCAAAATCAACTATATATTACTAAACAAAAAATATACAAACATTATAAATGATTTATACAAATTGGAATCAATAAACAAAAAATCAAAAAAAAAAAAAAAAATTGGAGTCGATCAACCTTAATCGACTGCCAGAGCACAGTCGATTAGCTTAATCGACTATGAACATGTAGATAGTCGATTAAGGTTTCAGCCTGCGTGAAATTCTCTAGACGCGCTGTCCTCCGCCCGATCCACCAAAAAACCCTAAATCTGCCTCCCATCGTCACCACACCGCCGCCACAACACACCTTCACCACCTTACTTTGATATTAAGACGGTTTTATTATTACAAATAAATAAATAAAATCACAACTCGCACCATCAACCAAAGCAAAACCACCACCCATCAAAATTCGATTCCGGCGACAAGTCGACAATTTTACCTCTTTTCGCTGCCGATGTAGCAATCTTAGCATTCGAATTCAGAATCCCTATCAAAATCATTTATAATGTTTGATGGGTGCTTCCTTTTCTTTCTTTCTCCATCTTCCGGCGACGGTGGCGGCAGCGGCGGAGAAGATTGCCGGAAAAAACAGAGAAAAAAAAAGAAGAAAACAGAGAAGAGAGAAAACAGAGAAGAAGAGAAAACAGAAACGCAGAGAAGAAGAAAACGAGAAAGCGGGGGAGTAAGTTTAAGAATAATATTAGGGTTTTGAAAAAGTATAATATATAATTAAGGGTAATTTTGGAATTATGAAAATATCACATGGGTGGAATATTAACTAAGGGGATTTTCTCTAATTTTCCCATATATATATATATATATATATATATATATATATATATATGTATATGAAAGAAAGAAACGCTTGACAATCCTAAAAAACCCTAATGGTATTTTTGTAATTAAATATTTTTAATATTGTTTTCTCTACTAATTTTAAACTATAATTTTTAACAATTATCAAAATTATAACTAAACCGTAAAGAGTCTTACCTAATGGTATTTTTGTAATTATTTATTTTAAATATTGTTTGTCTACTAATTTTCTTATTATAATTTTCAACAATTATCAATCTTCTATTTTTCATCAATATATCTCAAACCTTAAGAGATAAAGATGGAAATTCGATTTGTTAAATCTTAATCTATATATTTAGATTATAAATCTTAATAAGTCAAATTTTAAAAAAATTACTGTTATATAAAATAGGGGTTTTTGTGTATAAGCCCCCAACCAAGCATCTTTATTATTTTAGGTTTAGGGGCTATAGCTCTTTCACCAATAAGCCCATCCATTTAATATTTATTATAAATAAAGGAAACATTCATGTATATGCCAATATTACCCTCAACCATTAACCCCAATTTAATCAATTTTGTCCATAAAAACCCAATTTTGACCACAAAAATTCAATTTTGACTTTTCCTTTTCAAAAACTTTTTTTTATTCAAAAAATAATGCCGCCGGATTCCGGCGGTCAACGCCAATCTCCGGCATTGACTATTCAAAATTGGAGCATACTTTCATTGCTCCAATTTCATCCTTAACTTAATTTAATCTAACTTTGACCCCAGATTTCATAAATTATTAAATTTTGACCCAAAACTTTTTTTTTCAAAGTTTTTTTTTTCAAACAATTTTTTTTGGCGCCGGTCTCTGAAGTTGACTTTTCAATTTTATTTATTTATTTATTTATTTTTCTTTCTTTCGGTTTTTTTCGCCGGGTTTCCGGCATTGACTTTTTTTTTTTCTTTTTTCTTTTCTTTTCTTCCGGATTTTTTTTGCCGATTCCTGGCGTTGACTTTTTTTAGTGTTTTTCTAAGGTTTTTCTTTTTTTTTCTTTTTTTTTTTTACGTCCCCCGTTAAACGTTGACCGTAATTATGCTGTCACTAACAGACAAATTAACGTAATTATAATGTCAATGACAGTTAATTAACGCAATTGTACTGCCGTTGACAATACATTTATGTAATTGTTCTGCCGTTGACAGTAAATTAACGTAATATTATTATTTTTTATTTTTTGTTATTTTTTTTTATTTTGTTTGATTTGTTGACAAGTCAACGTAATTATATTACTGTCGTTGACAGTAAAATAACTGTAAACAGAATAATATTACTGTCAACAACATCAATATTATTCTTTTTTTGGGTTTTTTGTTTTGTTTGAGTTATTCACGGAGTAACGTAATAATATTACTGTGGTTGACGTCAATATTACTGTTATTTTGTATCGGGAGTTATCAATGGAATCTCCGGTGGAAAAGAAGGTGCGACACTCCCGATGGCGGCGGCATATTTGGACGAGTGGATGTTGGAACGACTCCAAGAGGTGATAACACCGGCGGCTGCTTCTAGCAGCGATGTGGAGGCGAAACGGACGTTGGAGGGAATATTTATGCGGCCTCCGTTGATGGTAGATTGTGGGACATTTTAGACCGCCTATGAATGCATGTGTGGCAGTGGATTCACCACTACCAGAGCTTTGGAGGAGATGACCGCTGCCACCGATTTCTCTTTAATTTTCTTGTAGTGCCCAATTTTTGCTGAAACTTGTGAAATTTCTCTCAGCATTGCAAATGATTTGGTAGATACTTTTAACTCTAACCATAATTGCAAAACATATTCTTTTGGGCATGAGAAGGAAATCCGCAGTATTTTCCATCTCCTGCAAACAATAATTTACTATTAATTGCACTAAACAAGAAATTTACAAACTTCCTTTCACCGTAATGGTTGCTCCTTTACGGAAAGAAAATCATGTGAAATTTCAGAGATAACCATGATTTTATATATATATATATATATATATATATATATATATATATATATATATATATATATATATTGTGTGCTTTTCCCAAGTTGCACAAGTGAGCGATTTGAATGCTGATTCTCTCGGACTTTTGAATTGGAGATATTTGGAGGTGTTATCAATTTGCTTGCCCCCTACATATGATTTGATTATCGGTCGCAATAACAACACCAAGGCCTCTTCTTCTGGAGAATCGAAGGATGAACATTGAATTTTATATCGGAGAAGGAGATGAGGGGCGAAGATTGTCCCACTGGGCGTGCCAATTTGTTAACCACACAAATTTTTCGAATCTGCAAAATATAATAAAAATACAAGAAAAATATAGGAAACAAATAAATTTATTAATCAAAACGAAAGCGGATTACAATCTCCGTAATTCCCCTGATTCTTCTCTCCTATTCTAATTTTGATTCAAGGGCTTAATAGTTTGTTCTTGAATCGAACATATGATTTCCTATCACGAACACCTCAAATTCAAATATGTTATGAATTCGAGGCGGAGGCTCGAGACGTGAGCTTGAGAGCTCGATATGTGTCTGTGTGAGTCTGATACCTTTATAATAAAAATTATTTTCTCTTGTCTTGCATTTATATATTTTACAGATGAGAAAATTTACGGTTTACAAATTGGCACGCCCGGTGGGACTATTTCCACCCCTCATCTCTTCCTCCGATGTCAAATTTCATGTTCATTCAACCCGACGTCTATGATATGTTGTTCCTCGTAGATGTGGTTGGTAAGGCAAAGTCAAAGACTCTAACTTGGGGGCAAAGATATCAATAAAGTGGAAGATATGGTGGTTGTTATTTTGTATCGGCAGCAAAAGATTTATGCAAATTTAAAGATTTGCCAAATCTTTTTTATTGAGGAAAGTTTTCTAGAATCAGCAGAAGTCCAACTTCAATCTCGCACCGCCTCTTCCACCGGAAACTCAAAGACAACTTCTGAAAGCTAGATTTGCACCAGCGAACTACCAATTGCCGCATGAAGCCAGAAGCACTCGCCGGTGTCATCACTTTACCGCCGCTACGAGGAGAGGCACATTTGTTCGAATATGCTGCTGCAACGAATCCGCCATTTCCAGCACGCCGCTGCACGAGCTTCTCGGCAACCCGACATTGATTCCCAATAGACAAGTCTTGTCCAGTTTCAAAACTCCACATCACCACCTTCCATGGCAATCCCCCGCATACCAAGCTTTACGCCTCAAATCTGCTCTCATCTTTGTCGTCATCCCGAAAACACAAAGGTCCTGCCTGCAAACAGAGCCTCGCCCCATTTATGCTCCTCTTGCCGTCGTCTGTGGCGTCACAAAAAAGAAGTTCTGAAGATATATAGTCGGCAATAGGAACGGTCGTCGGAGCTGCAAAGTAAACGGCGGCGGCATCATGGCAGAGTTTGGATGTTAAAATATGTGGTCGGCTATGGTCCTATGAAAATATGAACTGTGGATGGATGAAATGCGTAACAGGGACGGGAAGAGTTCCTCAAATTCAGAAGTTCTAAATTGTAATTTGGGACTTCAAACAAAAATCAGGAAATTGCACTTGAGTCCCCAACAGTTGAGAGATTACAAATTCAACCCCAGAAAATAAGTTTTGAAGCAACAAATGAAGGAAAAATTCAAGTACTTCAAGTCTCGCCTCACAAATATTTGGCATGTTCTTCGCCGAACCTTGAAGTGGGGGCATTTGTAGACATCGAAATTTTGAGATAAATCACCAATTAATAATCCAATAAATCGATTATTAAATTGGGTCTCACTCAAAGTCCATAATAAATTTGGGCTTTACAAATGACCGGCCCATCCTACAAGTCAAGAAACCCTAGATCGTGGCTATAAAAAGACTGCTTCGGTGTATGTAAAAAGCAGACTCACACAGACACATATCGAGCTTTCTAGCTCACGTCTCGAGCCTCCGCCTCGAATTCATAACATATTCTCGAATTCATAACATATTTGAATTCGAGGTGTTCGTGATAGGAAATCATATGTTCGATTCAAGAACAAGCTTTTAAGCCCTTGAATCAAAATTAGAATAGGAGAGAAGAATCAGGGGAATTACGGAGATTGTAATCCACATCGTTTTGATTAATAAATTATTTGTTCCCTAATTTCTTGTCTTGTATTTTTATATATTTTACAAATGGGAAAATTTACGGTTTACAAATTGGCACGCCCGGTGGGACAATCTTCGCCCTCATCTCTTTCTCTCCAATATCAAATTAAATGTTCATCTTGCGATTCTCCTGAAGAAGAGGCCTTGGTGTTGTTATTGCGACCGGTAATCAAATCATACGGTGGGGGCAAGCAAATTGACAAAGCCGTCAAATATCTCGAATTCAGAAGTCCGAGAGAGTCAGCATTCAAATCGCTCACTTGTGCAACTTGGGGAAAAGCAAAAATAAAAAATAAAAAAAAAAATCATGATTATCTCTGAAATATCACGTGATTTTCTTTCCGTAGAGGAGCAACCATTACGGTGAAAAGAAGTTTGTAAATTTCTTGTATAGTGCAATTAATAGTAAATTATTGTTTGCAGGAGATGGAAAATACTGCGGATTTCCTTCTCATGCCCAAAAGAATATGTTTTGCAATTATGGTTAGAGTTAAAAGTATCTACCAAATCATTGCAATGCAAAAAATTGGGCACTACAAGAAAATTAAAGAGAAATCGGTGGCAGCGGTCATCTCCTACAAAGCTCTGCCGGTGGTGAATCCACTGCCACACATCCATTCATAGGCGGTCTAAGATGTCCCACAATCTACCATCAACGGAGGCCAAAACAAATATTCCCTCCAACGTCCGTTTCGCCGCCAGAAGCAGCCGCCGGTGTTTCCACCTCCTCTATGCTGCTTGTCATTCTGTGTGGCCGGTGCGCGTGGGTGATGCTCAAGTTATTCTTGTTCTCCCCCAAATATCAGAAAATGGACTTCGCATTTAAGTCCTCAAAAGTGATGGCAATTCCATATACACCCCAAAAATGGAGGAAAGGAGTTTTGGAGCCAATAAGTGAAGGAAAATTCGAGTACTTCAAGTCTCGTCTCACAAATATTCAACATGTTTCTCTTCGAGACTAGAAGTGGGGGCATTTGTAGACATCGAAATTTTGAGATAAATTACTAATTCATAACCAAAATAAATTGGTTATTAATTTAGGTCTCAAATTAAAGTCCATAACATATTTGGGCTTTAGAATGTCCGGCCCACTCTGCAAGTCGAGAAACCCTAACCCTAGCTTGTGCCTATAAAAGAAGATCTTTGGTGCATCTAAAAATCAGACTCACACAGACACATATCGAGCTCTCAAGCTCACGTCTCGAGCCTCCGCCTCGAATTCATAACATATTTGAATTCGAGGTGTTTGTGATAGAAAATCATATGTTCGATTCAAGAACAAGCTTTTAAGACCTTGAATCAAAATTAGAATAGGAGAAAAGAATCAGGGGAATTCACGGAGATTGTAATCCGCTTACGTTTGATAATAAATTTATTTGTTTCCTATATTTTTCTTGTCTTGCATTTATATATTTTACAGATGGGAAAATTTACGGTGTACAGAGATATTTAATTTAAATGGGGGAGATTAAAGTACTGATTGCGTAGGGTTTTTACAAATAATAAATGAAAGTTATATGTAGATTATATTGATCTTTGACTTGGCTCGAGCTGCTCTTTGCACCTTTGTCTTTTTTTTTTTGTTTCCTGCACTGTTGATAGTTTTAGTTTGGGTTTTGGGGTTAAATTACCGTTATCCTGAAGTAAAGACTAAATAACTTAGAAACCTTAGTGATATTGGTCATTACAAATACCCCTGGGCCGTTTCTTCATCGTACCCTTATGAGTAACGAAATCTTGAAGATCCCATTTGAATATTCGTTACGAATTTCCAAATTTACCCCAGGGGTAAATGTAATATTGTCATCATAGATTTGTCATTTTTTTACTGATAGATTTATTATTTTTTTTTTGTTTATAAAAGGTTAATTTAGACAATTCCTTCATTTCATTAAGGTTTCCAACGGACTGTTAATTTTAGGGGATATTTGTAATTTACCAATATTATAGGAGTTTGTAAGTTATTTAGCTTGGATACCCATAATTTACCCTATTTTCTTTTTTAGTTTAGATTCCGAAGTGATTGGGGATAAAGCTGAAATTCTTACCTTGTGATTTGTAGATTATAGAAGTAGCGTCTTTTTGTCTTCTTTTTTTATCGGTATCGGTTTCGGTTACTTATTAAAAATACGTATATATTGCTCGATCAAATAATACAAAATGCAAATAAATAATTAAATTATATTGGCCTTCGTATTCACCCGAATGAAGTTAAACGTAGGGGCTCATTTCATTTTCAATACTTCGGTCCATCCAAAATCGATGGTTTGTGCATTCTTCATACCAAAAGGATCCTTCCAAAGTGCCGATTTGGAGAAAATGTTAACTAAATCAGACCTTTTCTTACACAAGTTCATCGGTAACAATCTACTCGAGCAAAAATGAAAATTTCATAAATATAGGTTACACCAAAATTAATACGATTTTTATGATTGTTGCCCGTCTTAACTCACCTTGTATCTGTTAGCAGAGCTTTCAATCAGCATGTTCACGAAAACGTATGATTTTGCTGATGAAAGGCTTCTCTTTCTTATAGCTGTTGATAAAAATGTAATAATTAGAATTAAACCACCAAAAAAAAAAAAACACATTGCATTAAGATAAGAAATACTCACATTACAACAGCCGCCACACTGAAACACGCCAAACCAAAAGAGAGGTGAATCGTAAAAGTTGACCAGAAATTCTCTCGGTCGAGATATGTTCTCTCGAGAATAAAGATGGCTGCACCTGAAATAAGTAGAAATTCACTTCCTTTCGGCAAGCAGTCTCTAAAGGAAAAGGACGAAGAATCCTGCGAAAACGACGCAAAATTGCATCAAAATATAAATAAATAAAATATTCACAATCACAAAAAAATATGAAGTTGCATAAAAGATATATAGGCTTACCTTGAAATATTTTCTGATGAAAATTGCTGAATAGACTATCCTGAAGAACATGTCTTTGTCATAGTCAAGGAACCAATGAAACGCCACGGGATATAAACCAGAAATACGAAACAGAAAAAGAACCATGGGAATAAATTAATCGCGAAGAAAGAGAAGTCGAAAAAAGGATACTCAAAGAATTTGCTAATATTAATCCAATTGCGCCTGCTGATCGTATAAGTAAGACATTCAAGACTACGTAAATCAACGAGAAGACGAGTAACGAGTCATTCGACCGTTTGAGTTGATTCTCTGTTGCAACTGCATGCATAAATGCCTCGGATGTACCTGATAATTAAAGAAAAGAAAATCACTTTAATTCCATACGAAAAGAACACCTTAAATATGATTCAAGATTTTGAGTTAGTTATATTTTAAATATAACAGCACAGAGTGATATGCATAAATGTTTTACCATTCATGGCCAAAACTATCACGTAAAGGCAATAACACTGGAGTGCTTTCGAAGCTTCTCCATCACTCCATTTCCTACCATACAGCAATCTGATGAGGGAATAAGAATAGCTTGGGCCAAACGCGATAACCACTAAACCTGACCAAAGAAACGAACATAAGTTTTGAAAGAGAATAAAACGATACATTGTCAGCAAAATCACATCTTAATGGTTACGAATTACGATACACACTTGAGATATTAAAATTATCAAAAATACTGTGCGAATGAACTAATATTTGGAGCAGGAAAACTGTAAATATGTCATTTAACTTTTCTACACACACGTGATTATTTATGTCAGTTAAAAATTTATTTATTGTGTTAAAACTTCTAACAGACGGACTTCATTTTCTTTCACGTTATCATTTCAGATATACCATTTATGAGTCACCATATCGAATTAAACATCTTCTAGCTAAACAGGCTACAAGCGGATGCAGTTTCACAATAAGTTTCGTAAATTATAGTATACAACTTTTAACAAGAAATTAAGCTGGCAATACTATACTATTAGAGCAAGAAAATGATTTTATTTTCAGCAGGAACTGTGACAGAGTAGATACCTATTAGCAAAACAAGCTTCAGCGCATCTGTCAGACGCCTTCCCAGGATCTTCTTTTTGTCCTTGTGATCTCCTGCATGCACGTCAAAATTCACTCGTCAGAAGCGAATGCAATATATATATATCTATAATTGGTCAAATGAACCCTTGCCAAACACATTCCAGACAATGTATCTACAGCTACAAGTTGAAACCTAATTTTATTGATTTCGAATATTGCTCATCGTTTCCTTTATATTTTACGATAATCATGATGGTTTCAAAAGCTTTTCGGGCAATTTTTTACTAACTGCTTACCTATATGTCATCGTATATTTCAGCATCTCCAATACTTTGCAAATACTAATTCAAAATATTTTATTTTATTCTTTCAAATTCAAATCCTGTTACAAATAGGAGAATACGGGAGGTGCAGGATTTGAACCCTACACCTTGACCCTAGTGATGAGGGCTAGGTACCAACTTTGGTAAATTGTGTTATAAAATAATAAAATATAACGTTTACTAGAACGCAATATTATAAACACGTAAAAGGAGAGATATAAACCTGATGCAGACCTTGCAAATGTAACATAGGAACTTTCTTCAAATGGAAGAAAAACGAGCCTCACCACTAAGCTCCCTGAAAATTATCCATATCCACCAATAGAATCAATCTTAAGAATGCATGCTATCTCACAAAAAGTTAAATTTTAAGACAATGCAAAGGATTATGATTGACATACCTAGTTTATCTACGAGACCATAAACTGCTTGGTTATATGGTGTATCTAACCACACAAGGACCATCTTTTCACCTTCTTGAAGAATCAACTTCCGGAATGATTGAAGAGTGAAAATCACACACATGTTCAGAAGCGGTCTGTTATGATCCATTGTACTTCCGACCCTGCAACAACTTTTTTCAGTTTTTCATTGAAAAACGAAAGAAATGGCATCTTACTTTTGTATAACAAAGTACTACCCAAGTTGGGATATTACAATAAATGGTCCACCAACAGATAAATAAATTGCAAGCTAATAAATACATAAAAAAGAGAAATAGAGAATTTCAGATATTTGTTGACTACTTTCTATGCAACAGTTCTCCCAGTAAATCACTATATAACAGCTTAGTTTTTGACACAAAGATGGAGACAAAATATTAGGATGAATGATAATGGGAAAGAGGAACATACAGAAACTATGAAGATTCGTCAGGCATCATAAGAAATCTAGAAAATGTCTTGAAAATTTATACAGCTTAAAAAAATGAAGGAGCTAATTAGTACCTGAATGGAAATAGAACAGAAGTTCCATACACACGAAACAGAACAAAGTAGCCCCAGTAACCTAAGAAAATAGTTGCTCCGTATGTAACTTGTGACAGGGCAAATACAATTGCTTTCTCCTGCAATTCAGACAGTAGTACCTTAAATCATTTTAAATCATTAGTTGATGTTAAACTACTTGGAAACCGTTTCACATACAGACAAAATATCTAGCAAGATAACGCAGAGAATCCATAATTTGTTATAAACAGAGACGGTGACTAGGGACCAATCAAAGTACACCAAGTGAAGCAACGAAGATGTTTGTAGAATCAAAACGAAGAACACATGACATCTGAAGTAACTAAATAGTTGGGGCCAAAAATTACATATTGCCGTTAAATTCGGAAATGAACATCAAGCATTGCTATATACCAGGCTTGGTTGCTTCAGGATGAGGATAGATGTTATTATGCAGCGGAAAAGAGTGGCTGCAGTTTCAACAACCAAACGCAATCTGAGAAGAACCAAGTTCTGGGATAATATATAGAACGGTTCTGCCAGTAGCTCAAGTACGCATGCAAAACCTGCATATTCATATTATATCAAAAGTCTTAACTACAGAGAAAAAAAATTATGGAACAGAACTTTAACTATATGTTGATTAACAGTTCTATTCCCCAAGCATAATAATTGGTCGAAATATGTGACTGACCCACAAAACATGATCTAAAAAATGATTCGTCGATTTCAAAATTGAGGAGTTAAACCTAAATTCACCAATCCACTCCCCATGATGAATGAATGAACAAATGACCACCTCATTTCTATAGTAACAATGCATCTGTTTTTTTTTTTAATTACCTCAATCTTAATCTTGACGAACCCCAACCACCCACATGATTAGATTTGCGAATCATATGAGTATGTAATTAGCTCACCATGAATCAAGATAGCTTGTGCATATGGACTAGAATAACTTAGGCCTTGCCACCAGAAGACAAATAAACATGCTGCAAGTGTAACTAGTATTCCTAAAGGAAAAGTCATCCAGCCCACTTTCAAAAGCTTAGCTGCATTTGCATTTACTCCTGTTCCCGAATCACCATCACTGCAAGAGACATGTAAATCGATTTCCCGGATTAAATTCAGAAAACTGAAGAAGACTAATCTTTCATGCATATGGTTGCGTTTGCAATATATCCGTCAGGAAATTATTATTTGACGCACTAGAAGACTTGGGAGACATGAGCATTGAGACAATTAAGGAACAAGAACATTTAACTGCGATAAATGTTAACCAGTGACAAGATCGGTTTATATCGAATACTACAACAGGAAACCACCTAAACTTCGATTGATGATACGCACACCAATTACTCTTTCGAACCCTTTACAAATAAAATCGAAGTAAAGCTGCTAAATGTCATCGTTATGATGGATATTATGTGTGGATTAAGAGCACAAAACCACATGATTCAATTGAAGTTATGAACTACCTAATGGAAGCAATAGTAGTGAAGGCAATCTAGGGCTAAACAGCAAGTATAAGAGAATGGACTATATATATATATATATATATATATATATATATATATATATATATATATATTTATTTATTGAGGCAAAAATAGCAAAAATGAAAACATTCAAAGGTACCATTTCATATCTGCCCTCATGCACGCTCGTCGAAACCCCTCTCGACTTAGAAACAATACACAGGTAACAAACAGATGGAACTGTACAGCAAAGAGCTGCATTGTGTCAAGAAATACAGCGAGTCAGATAGCAGTCCCACGTTATGCCAAGACAAAGTTATATTATCAAGTTATACACATACGTAATTCTCTTGAATAAACGATGAACATAAAATCAATAACACGAAACGTCTGCCATAGAAACATATGAACTCAGAACCAGAAACTTAAACATGCGAAGTCTTTAAAATATCATTAAAAAATGCCGGTGTTATACTGGGGTAACCAATCGAGTTTTTGCAACTCAATTCACCCAAAAACTACAACTCTTACTTCATTTAAAATTCATTTTCTAAAACTTGCCTTTCCTCAAATAATTCCATAGTTTTTACAAATAAAGTTCGAATCATAACCCCCAAAAAGAGAAAACAAATGCTAAGCAAATAACAAGTACTAAAAAATATGATTACCGCGTAATCTTCTTCGGAGAGGTGTCTGACAATCCAGGAATTGAATATGAATGGGATTCCTCTTGACAGGAACTGCGTAGCTATACATACAATCATTATACGTAAATACTGCAAAAAAAAAAATCGACTTCGAAGAAATAAAAATTAATTGACGGATGCGAACTTTACAAACCTAACAAATACTTGAAAGTGCGCGGCAGATCGGCATCTGCCCCTCCGTCGCCGGAATTCGAGTTAGACGTATCGGAAACCATTATCTCCTTTTCTCTTTTATTTTCTTTTTCTTCCTAATTTATACTGTGGTTATTTTGAACAAGATGATCTACGAATACTAGAAACGGGTTTAGACTTTCGAACCCACTGACCCGGATATACAATAAGTGGGTGGGTTTTTGGTGCGGAACGGATCCCGGGTCGGGTTGGATTTTCAACCGGGTTATCACCGCAGCATCGATAAAAATCACTGTCTTTCAGAAAAAGCCCTGAAAATAAATGTCATCACTCCAAAAGTTACGCGCACAACTATATTCAGTCAAGAATTACTCAATTCGCTAGTCTCAATTAACTCAATGGAACTACACAAGTAGCTGGCTAGTTTCACAGCAATGCTCCGCTAAACAAATTTAATAACTAAATATAATATGCAAAACCTAACTCAGTAGTAATATAATTCTCTTACAGAGCTGCCATTTCCATGCTAGGTATCCATTCCGTCAATTTCGACCAGAACAATGAGAACCGAGTTACAGTTTACAAAATGCGATCAGCTAAACTTTACCTGTGAACCAGATGGTGGCTGATTAATTGCCATGCCTGAAGCAAGTATACTTTACTACTGCCCACACAACCTGAGAAAAAAAAAACGAAAACATGAAAATCTAGCAAATAGAAATACATACATACAATATAAATTAAATCCGAAAATCGCACTTAATTGAGAAGGAAACGGAGTTCCACAGAAACAAATCCTCCTCGGGCAGAATCGATTTTCAGAGGTTTAGAACAAAAGGTGAGAGATATGAACCCTAGAAGGAAGAGGACTGACTCGGATGTCTCGAATCCGGGTCGACAAAATTGGGTGTGAATAGGGGTGGAAATCGGACGGATCGGATCGGATTTGGGTGTTTCGGAAAATTTCCGATTTTTTTCGGAAGTCCAAAACGACTTCCGATTCCGATTCCGATTTTTTCGGAATTCAAAAAGTGATTCCGATTCCGATTTTTTCGGAATTTTCGGAAAATCGGAATTTTTCGGAAATCTTCATTTTCGAAATTTTTCGGAAATTTTTCGGAATTTTCCCCAAAAAAAAAAAAACTAAAAAAAAAATGAGCACCGACACAGTAGCAAAACAGAACATACTCACACAAAAACACACAACAGACACCAAAAATTAAATTAAATCAATTGAATGAAGATTAAATTTGAATCAATTAAATTAGATTTATTCTAAAAATACCCGATAGAGAGAGCGGCTTTGCTGGTGGTCGTCGGAGAGCCGGGAGGCGCTGGTGGTGGTGGTCTTCGGAGAGCCGGGAGGCCTGGTTGCGATGGTGGTGGTTGGAGAATCGGGAGGCGCAAGTGGTGGTGGTCGTCGGAGAATTGGGAGCCGCTGCTGCTGGTGGTGGTCGTCGGAGAGCCGAGATGCGCTAGTGGTGGTGGTCGTCGGAGAACCGGGAGGCAGTGGTGGTGGTGGTGATCGTCGGAGAAGGCGCTGGTGGTGGTGGGGGAGAAAGAAAGGTCGGATTGCAGAGAGAGAGTCGGGAAATTAGGCTGCGAAGTAATTTTAATAAATTTTGAGTTTTTGACTTTTGTATGTTTTAGAAAATTAAAAAATAATAATATGTCCAAATATATATATATTTATATATATACTAGTGTTGGGAGCACCGCGCAAAGCGCGGTGTTGGTGCCCATTCAATGTAGTCCAAAATTACAGGGTTATTTTGCTATAATTGTATTCGCATGAAGCTAAATACAAAATTTGTCGCAACCTGTTTCAACCATCACATGTAAAATATGACCTTAAACTAACATATTTGAAATATTACATGCCATTGTATGCAGAAAAATCCCTTGATTTAGTCGAAGAAGTTGATAGATCATAATAGAGATCAGTAACCCTTCTAATATTGTTGTTGGACTCTCTAATCCTGGACTCGTGATCCACTTTATGCAATGTTATAGGCATTAGTGAAGGTTTGGTTGTCCAATTACTACGTTTTCAATCAAACCAAGAGTACAAGTATTCGACGAATTATTATAGTGTTTTCCACGTTTGGACAACAGCTTATACTTCATGCCGTTGGCAATTACAACTAAAAATCATAAATTTAAGAGTCAAAAGAACCAGCCTATCTGTGGCAATATTACCGACCAAGAAACTCAAAAGAATAAACCAATAACTCCCACAGTGCATAGACCAACCAAAACAAAGAAATAAAAGAAGAAAATAAATGAAAACTTTTTTCGATCTTGCATGAAAGACTAAAATAACAGTTTCAGCACAAAATTATATTGTGTGATTCTTTACCTGATTTTGTTGGACGAATCAGTAATGTCAATCCTTCATTGTTAACAGAATGAGTTAAGTTATTTGCTTTCCAGTTTATTTCGTCATCCTCAATTCAATCCCAGCTACGGCGAATATTAAAGGATTCAGTAAGATGGCAAAACAAAACGATCAACAAAGTTCACCGGAAACTAATCTAATACATAAAGAGAAATTGAACATCAAGAATCAATCAAACAATTAAGGATCCGTTGCTGGTTGTTACAGCTACAGAGAGCCTAAAAACCAGGACAAAAATCCCAAAAGAGAACCAATTTTTAAAAAAAGTTCAATTTATGAACAAAAATTGAAAAAAAAATTAGAAAAGAAATAATATACCTGTTATTGATGCTTAATTCAGTGAATACCTTGAAGAAAGCTTCAAACGTTTTGCAATCTGATATACAAGAAATAGCAAAACAACAAGGAAATAATGTATTTAAAACAGGAACTAAAAAATAAATAGAAAATGAAGCATAGAAAATAGCAATTAAATGACACAAATATGAACTGAATTAGGCTCTCCAATTTTGACCGTATTGTTTGATCATGTGAAATAGAATTTCAACAACCTCGATCTCAACATTATGCTGAATCACTAATCGGAAATTTGTGAGATATGCTACAAGTAGTAATAAACTCTCCATTAGCAATGAGCTGTGTATATTGATGAAAATTAAAAAGTAAGAAATGAGAGAAACAAAACCATGTAAATATCTTTAGGGCCACCTCTGTAACCACAAGGAGAACACATCGCTGGTAAACAAAACCATGTAAACAAAAGTCGCCGGTGAGTTTCTTAAAACCAACCCATGCAATCTCTACTTTCGCCGAACATCAAATTCTCTTCCATTCAACTTGCTGGATAAAACCAAAAAGTAGATAAATGGAGGCTTGTTGGATGAAACCAATAAAGAAAATAGGTCATAGTACAAATATATATGTCTATATTCTATTAGGCACCAAAAACTTATGATTCACAGAAGGTACCGCAAAACAGAGCGTGTAAACTTAAAACCACACAATGGATGTGTAAAATTAAAAGGAAGTTGATAATTAATTGTATATAACAAACAAAGCATAATTAATTGTTAAATGCCAAATCACCAAGGAACCAAGAAATTGAAGACAAAAATAGAACACACCCACATGCAGCGAATAAAACAAAAGCAGAGGCAAGCAATAAAATTAATACGAAGGAAAATGAAATTAGTTGACCTGGGTGCTACATAGAGGTTGTCGTTCGTGTAGGCGGCGGCGTTTATGCTCGCCGACGCTGGAAGCGGCGAGGCCCTCTCGATTGCCTTTGGTGGTCGGCTATAGCAGGGCAGTAGTGCAAAAGCTTTTGAGAGAGGAGGCGCCGGAGATAGAGGTGAAAGAATTGAAAAAGAAAGAAAAGCGAAAAGAAATTAAGGAAACAAACAAAAAGAAAACAACGGCCGCTGTGGATTGGAGGAAAAGAAAACAACGGCGCCGTTTTGATATTAACGGGCTGGAAGAAAACGAGAAAGAAAATAGAAAATGGGGAAAATGTGGGCCCCCACCTCCCAAGACATATATATATATATAATGATATATTACAAACCTATAAAGATGTAGTGCGATGATGAATAGTAACTTAATAAACATTTTGATTTTATTTTCAAACAAAATCGCACGAAACGACGCCGGTTTAGGGGAAAATTTCCAGCGCAAAGCACAAATGCAATTTAATTTCGAATTATATTTAATGCTCTATTTATGGTCGGACCAAAAATGGTGGGCCCTTTTAATTTCCTATTCTCTTTCATACTCTCAACACTCGCACACTCACGCGCTACACACACGTCATTACCATTTCATTTAATTTTTCATTTTCTTTTACAAATTCCCACAAAACGGCATCGTTTTGGCTAGAAAACTCATCCCTGCTCACTTTCGGCCGCCGCCCTAATTTCTCCTCTGCTTTTCTATCGTCTGTCATCTCACTGTTGACGTTGTGCCAGAGGTAGGTTGTAGGTTAATTCTTTCTTCTCCTCTCACTTTGTTCTCTCTTGTTTTCTTTCTTTGTTATTCATTGCAGCGTTGTAGTTTTCCCCTTTCTCTCTAAAAAACGAGATACATTGGATTTTGCTCTGTTCTCTATAGGTGTTCTTTCATACGCCTCTATGTTATCTTTCTTACGGTATTTTTGTATGTTTATTTTAATTTTTAGGTTATTGTTTAGTGAATTTAGGTATTTTTTTGCAGGAGCGAGGCTTTTGTTTTCGTTTTCTATTGAATCTGAATGCCTTTGTTTTCGGCGTTTTCTGAATCCAGTTTTACTGCGTTAGTTTTGACAGGTTCGTGCCCTTCTTCCAATCATTTTATGGGGTGATACTTCGAAATGCTAATGGAC